>NC_053022.1:433848047-433923509 GCF_003073215.2 Triticum urartu | reverse complement strand
AATGCCCAACTAGGCAGATCACTTGTTTCTTGTGTGAAGGGACTACCCACTACTCTGCTTAGTGTCACATTTACCCCATGGTACAAAGAACCATCCAGCAGAAGAAAGAAGCAATGAAAGGAGCCCTTATGGAAATTTTAGAAGAACCTGTGATGAAGGAAGAGGTGGAGGACACACCCGAAGAAGACCTAGTTAAACCCTGCACCAAGTCTTGCTATTCGTGTGGGGAAAAAGGACACAGCTCCTAGAATTGTTTGAATGGGGATCTAGTAGAATTCCCAATAGAGGAAGTAGAGTATGACCCACGGGAAATAGAAAGCCTGATTGGAATGGAAAAGTCCAGGAAGAGAAGTAGATTGGATTCCAGGAAGGATCTGAGTCATATCACCTGTTACAGGTGCAAGAACTTAGGTCATTATGCCTATAAATGTCGAAAGAAGAAATACGCCGATAAACGTTGAAAGAGGAAGCCAAGAGCCCAAAGGGCGGACATCATCCCCAAGAAGCCTAAAGACTTATCGAAAGTTATTTGTTTACGCTGCAAGGAAACAGGACACTATGCTAATAGATGTCCCGACAAGATGAAAGCTGGAGCTAAGTAGTTGAGAACTTAACATTGGTAATAAGCATAGTAGGAAGCATTCTTTTTGGGGAACATGGAGTGAATTATGGAATGGAAGTTTGAGATATTGTAATGAATTCATGAAATCAATAAAGTTCTCGTGTCATGATTTCATACGTTGAATCTTTATGAGTGTTACTCTATGAAGGAGTTTTGTCTCGATATGTGGGGTATCCTTAGGGTATGAAGAGATGATGTACTATAGGATATAAAGGGGGTGTAATGTTGGTAATAAGGAGCAATTGTAACTCCATGATGAGCCTGAGTAATAACGTCTTAGTTTGGTGCCAATAGAAGGAAGAGAGATAGTACAATTGGATGGAATTAAGAATGCTAGGAAGCTGGATGTTGGAATAACGATCAGTTGCCCCGAGGATGAGTTATTATCAGATTTTAGTCCCAAACAAGTTGGGGTAGGCTAGAGGTGAAACCCATAAGATCTTGTGACCAACTCATGGTTCTGGCACATGGATAGCAAGCTTGAGAACCCATCTACTAAAAATAAAAGATATGATAAAAAGGATTTCATTCCCAGGAAACATGGTAAGGAAGAGAACCATGGGTTCAAAAACCTATGCCATTTCCTAGTAAGGCTGAGAAATATAAAGATGAAGAGGCTTTTAATCGCTTTTTTGAAATGCCTAGACCTATATTTCTGCAAACACGTTTGACTGCTATTTTGAAAATGCCTCCTAACTCTAAATATATGAAAGATATTGCCACTAATAAAAGGAAAATACCCAAGGATGAAATTTCCACCATGCTTGCAAATTATTCATTTGGCGAAAAGGTGAGATCAACGAATACCTACTATACCATTCTCCATCAAAAGTGATTGTGTCAAAACTACTTTATGTGACTTAGCAGCTGGTGTTAGTGTTATGTCTTTCTCTTGATATAGAAGACTTGATTTGAGTAAATTGACACCTACTGAAATATCTTTGCAAATAGCCGATAAATCGACTACTATACCTACTGAATTTGCGAGGACATTCCTGTTGAATAGTTGTGAATGTAACTATCTTAACAGACTTTGTTATTCTTGATATGCCTGAGGATGACAACATATCGATGATCCTTGGTAGACCCTTTTTGAATACTGTAGGGGATGTTATTGGTTGCATCAAAAGCAAGGTCACTTTTCATGTCAATGGTAATGAGCAGACAGTATATTTTCTAAAGAAACAGAGTTCAATAAATAGTATCAACTCTATTGAAAGAATTATGATAGACACTATTGGAGGTTTTGAATTTCCTCTTCAGTACCCAAAAATAAATATCAAACTCTTATTGTTGGGGAAATGCATATCCCCATTGAGGTAACTTAGTGTTATACAAAAAAATCAGTTTCATGTTACTCAAAAATAGTTTGTTAATAAGACTTGATCAACCTTATTAATGGATCCTTTTTGAGTGTCATGTGGTCGATGAATTCCGTAAGCTCAACTTCATGTAATCCTAGTTTGCTCTCCGTTATTTATAATTAAATAAAGTAAAATACCATGATTATCTTGTTTTCTGAACTATCCGTGCAATAAAAAATGACGCAAAAATAAAAGTGCTCAAAATTTCATAAAAATTTAACATGATTTTTTCTAGAATATTTAAGAATTTTGGCACTGAATACACCCTAGGGGGGTGTGCTACTTGTAAGCTGCATTGGGATTTCCTCGAAGAGGAGAGGATAATGTAGTACAGTAGAGATAAGCATTTCCTCCAGTTAATAACCAAGATTATCAATCCAGTTGGAGAACCACGCAACACCTTGTTAGCAATACATGCACACAAAATAACAAATCCTTGCACCCAATGCGAATAAGGGGTTGTCAATCCCTTGGCGGTTACTTGCAAGATTAAATTGTATGGTGATAGATAGGTAAGCCGCACAAAAATACAAAATAATATAAAGAAAGTAAAATTGCAGCAAGGTGTTTTTTGTTTTAATATGATAGAAAAAAGACCTGGGGCCATAGTTTTCACTAGAGGCTTCTCTCTTGAAAATAGCATATGGTGGGTAAACAAATTACTGTTGGGCAATTGATAGAAAAGAGAATAATCATGATGATATAAAAGGCAATGATCATGTATATAGGCATCACATCTGAGACAAGTAGATCAAAATGATTCTGCATCTACTACTATTACTCCACACATCGACCGATATCCAGCATGCATCTAGAGTATTAAGTTCATAAAGAACGGAGTAACGCCTTAAGAAAGATGACATGATGTAAACAAAGAACTCATGTATGAATAAAACCCATCCTTTATCCTTAATGGTAATGATACAATACGTGTCACATCCCTTTCATTCACTAGGATTGAGCACCGCAAGATCGAACCCATTACAATGCACCCCTTCCATTGCAAGAAAAATCAATCTAGTTGGCCAAACCAAATCAATAGATCGAGAGAAATACGAAGCTGTAGCAATCATGCATAAAAGAGTTTAGAGAAAACACAAATAATATTCATGGATAAATCTGATCATAAACTCACAATTCATCGGATCCCAATAAACGCACCACATAAAGTCATTACATCAAATAGGTCTCCAAGAACATCGAGGAGAACATTGTATTAAAGATAAGAGAGAGAGAGAAGGCCATTTAGCTACTAGCTATTGAACTGTAGGTCTGAAGTAAACTACTCACGCATCATCGGAAGGGCAGCAAGGTTGATGTAGTGCCCCTCCGTGATCAATTCCCCCTCTGGCAGAGTACCGAAGAAGGCCTCCAAATGGGATCTCACCAGAACAGAAACTTGTGGTGACAGAAAAAGTATTTCGGGTGGCTCTCTAATGTCAGGGGAATATTTTAGAATTTATAGAGGTGGAATTTGGTCAAGAGGTGCCATGAGGGGCCCACAAGCCTGGGGGCACCCCCTGGGTGCGCCTCCTGAGCTCGTCGCTCCCTCATGACTCTTCAGGTCTTCTCTCGAACCTTCTAGGGTATCTTTTGGTCCATAAAAAATGAATCCAAAGTTTTTTCTCCGTTCAGACTCTCTTTGCTATTGATTTCCTGAAAAGCCAAAAACAAGCAAAACAACAACAACTGGCACTGGGCACTAGGTTAATAGGTTAGTCTCAAAAAATGATATATAATTGCATATAAAACATCCAAGATTGATACTATAATAGCAGGGAACAATCAAGAGTTATAGATAGGTCGCATCTAGCTCCTCACTTGATTCATCTTCTGTTTTGAGTAAACTTGCAACACCACCGCCTGTTATTAATTCGGATATGTCGCAAGTAATTGATGGTGCTACTTCTGATATGAGTGATACTATTGAGATGGAGAAGGAAAAAAATGAGAAAGTCTCACATTGACGAGTCTAATCAATGGGCTATGGAGATGCCCATCAATTGATGGCAATGCAAGGAGTATGGATTGCCATGCAATGAATGTACTAAGAGCTATAAGTGTATGAAATCTCAAAAATAAAAACTAAGTGGGTGTGCATCCAACTTGCTTGCTCATGAAGACCTCGAGCATTTGAGGAAGCCCATCATCGGAATATACAAGCCAAGTTCTATAATGAAAAATTCCCACTAGTATATGAAAATGAAGCATACGAGACTCTCTATATGAAAAATGTGGTACTACTTTGAAGCACAAGTGTGGAAAAGGACAGTAACATTGCCCCTTCTCTATTTTTCTCTCTATTTTTTCTCTTTTTTTGGTGGGCGCTTTTTGGCCTCTTTTTTCTTGGGATCTTTTTGGCCTCTTTTTTATTTCCTCATTGGGCAATGCTCTAATAATGAATAATGATGATCATCACACTTCTATTTACTTACAACTCAAAATTACAACTCGATACTAGAACAAAATATGACTCTATATGAATGCCTCTGGCAGTGTACCAGGATGTGCAATGATCTAGCGTAACATGTATAATAATGATGAACAGTGGTTGTGGAATAAATATAGTCTCCATCATCCCGACTTGTGGGGCAATTATAGTCTCCATCATCCTTTCATCACTGGTACAATACTCTAACAATGAATATTGATGATCATCATACTTCTATTTTACTTACAACTCGATATCTAGAACAAAGTATGACTCTGTATGAATGCCTCTTGCAGTGTACTAGGATGTGCAATGATCTAGCATAACATGTATAAAAAATGATGAACGGTGGCTGAGCCAAAAATACTATGTCAGCTATATGATCATGCAAAGCAATATGGCAATAATGATGTGTTCCATAAAAACGGAACGGTGGAAGTTGCATGGCATTATATCTCGGAATGGCTATGGAAATGCCATAATATGTAGGCATGGTGGCTGTTTTGAGGAAGATATAAGGAGGCTTATGTGTGATAGAGCATATCATATCACGGGGTTTGGATATACCAGCAAAGTTTGCACCAACTCTCGAGGTGAGAAACGGCAATGCACAGTACTGAAGAGGCTAGCAAATTGCGGAAAGGTGAGAATTCGTATAATTCATGGACTCACATTAGTCATAAAGAAATCATATACTTATTGCGATAGTTTATTTTCCCTCGAAGCAAAGTACTACTAAGCATACCCCTGTGGGGATATATTGGTAGGAAAAGACCAACGCTCATCCCTGACCGCCACTCATAAGGAAGACAATCACTAATAAATCAAGCTCCAACTTCTTAGCATAATGAGAGACCATACGTGCATAATTCGGGAATCACAAACGTTAACACCAATATTCTTACCAAACCAAAATCATTCACTAGTACCTCCCACATATTACCATCCTTAATATCGCAAAACTATTGCAAGGAATCAAGCTTATCATATTCAGTGATCTACATGAAAGTTTTTATTATATCCTTCTTGAATACCTATCACATTAGGACCCATTTCATAACCCATGCATATTGCCATTACTATTTATCAAACTCTAAAATGATATAAGTGAAGCATCAGAGTGCAACTATTTCTTTAAAATATATATAACCACTGTCATGCTCTACAAAAATGTAAGTGAAGCACTAGAGCAATTGCCTATCTCAAAGGATATAAGTGAAGCACAAAGAGTATTCTACCAAATCACGAATGAGTGCATCTACCTCTCAAAAGGTGTGTCCAGCAAATATGATTGTGGCAAACTAAAAAGAAAACAAAGCAAAGACTCATATAATACACGACACTCCAAGCAAAACTCATATCATGTGATGAATAAAAATATAGCTCCAAGTAGTTTACCGATGATTGGTAGAAAAAATAGGGGATGCCTTCCAGGGCATCACCAAGCTTAGATGCTTGGGTTTCCTTTAACATTACCTTGAGGTGCCTTGGGAATCCCCAAGCTTAGGATCTTGCCACTCTCAATTCCTTCATCCATCGCAATCTCACTCAAAACTTAAAAACTTCAGCATAAAAAACTAAACAGAAACCTCCGTGAGATCCATTAGTATAATAAAAAATCACAAACTTTAGTTACTGTTATGAACCATATATTTTTATTTCATAATACCTATTGTATTCCAACTTCTCCATGACTTATTGATACATCTCCAACGTATCTATAATTTTTTATTGTTCATGCTATTATATTATCTATTTTGGATGTTAATGGGCTTTATTTTACACTTTTATATCATTTTTGAGACTAACCTACTAACCGAAGGCCCAGCCCAAATTGTTGTTTTTTGCCTATTTTAGAGTTTCGCCGAGAAGGAATATCAAATGGAGTCCAAACGGAATGAAACCTTCGGGAACGTGATTTTGTCAACAAATGTGATCCAGGAGACTTGGAGTGGGCCTCAAGAAACAATCGAGGAGGCCACGAGGCAGGGGGCGCGCCTACCCCCTGGGCGCGCCCTCCACCCTCGTGGGCCCCTCGTTGCTCCACCGACGTACTTCTTCCTCCTATATATATCCACGTACCCCCCCCCAAACATCTAGGAGCACCACGAAAACCTAATTCCACCGCAGCAACCTTCTGTACCCAAGATATCCCATCTTGGGGCCTTTCCGGAGCTCCGCCGGAGGGGGCATTGATCACGGAGGGCCTCTACATCAACTCCATGGCCTCTCCAATGATGTGTGAGTAGTTTACTTCAGAACTTCAGGTCCATAGTTATTAGCTAGATGGCTTCTTCTCTCTCTTTGGATCTCAATACAAAGTTCTCCTCGATCTTCTTGGAGATCTATTCGATGCAATCTTCTTTTGCGGTGTGTTTGTCGAGATCCGATGAATTGCGGTTTATGATCCAGGTTATCTATGAACAATATTTGATTCTTCTCTGAATTATTTTATGTATGATTGGTTTATCTTTGCAAGTATCTTCGAATTATGAGTTTGGTTTGGCCTAGTGGATTGCTCTTTCTTGCAATGGGGGAAGTGCTTAGCTTTGGGTTCAATCTTGCGGTGCTCGATCCCAGTGACAATAGGGGAAACGACACGTATTGTATTGTTGCCATCGAGGATAAAAAGATGGGGTTTATATCATATTGCATGAGTTTATCCCTCTACATCATGTCATCTTACTTAAAGCATTACTCTGTTCTTATGAACTTAATACTCTAGATGCATGCTGGATAGCGGTCGATGTGTGGAGTAATAGTAGTAGATGCAGAATTGTTTCGGTCTACTTGTCACGAACGTGATGCCTATGTACATGATCATACCTAGATATTCTCATAACTATGCTCAATTCTATCAATTGCTCGACAGTAATTCGTTTTCCCATCGTAAATACTTATGCTCTTGAGAGAAGCCACTAGTGAAACCTATGGCCCCCGGCTCTATCTTCCATCATATTAATCTTCCAACACTTAGCTATTTCTATTGTTGTTTATTTTACTTTGCATCTTTATTTATCTTTATCATAAAAATACCAAAAATATTATTTTATCATATCTATCAGATCTCACTCTCGTAAGTGATTGTGAAGGGATTGACAACCCATTTATCGCATTGGTTGCGAGGTTCTTATTTGTTTGTGTAGGTGCATGGGACTCGAGTGTGATCTCCTACTGGAATGATACCTTGGTTCTCAAAAACGGAGGGAAATACTTACGCTACTTTACTGCATCACCCCTTCCTCTTCAAGGGAAAACCAACGCAGTGCTCAAGAGGTAGCAAGAAGGATTTCCGGCGCTGTTGCCGGGGAGATTCACGCCAAGTTAAGTCAAGATTTGACTCCCGACAACAAGCCATTACTGGCACCGTTGCCGGGGAGTCTACACACAAGTCAAGACATACCAAGTACCCATCACAAACTCTTATCCCTCGCATTACATTATTAGCCATTTGCCTCTCGTTTTCCTCTCCCCCACTTCACCCTTGTTGTTTTATTCGCCCTCTCTTCTTCGTTCCCCTTCTCTTTCCCAATTTGCCTCTTTCGCTTGCTTCTTGTTTGCTCGTGTGACTCAAGATAATACTTAATTTTGTGACTTTGCCAATACCAACAATAATGATTTTATTAGCACTCCGATTGCTCCTCTTACCGATGCTGAATCTTGTGAAATCAATACTGCTTTGCTGAACCTTGTCATGAAAAATCTGTTTTCTGGCCTTCCTAGTGAAGATGCCGCTACCCATCTAAACAACTTTGTTGATTTATGTGATATTCAAAAGAAGAAAGATGTGGATAATTATATTGCTAAACTTAAGCTATTTCTGTTTTCGGTTAGAGATCATGCTAAAGCTTGGTTTTTGTCTTTGCCTAAAAATAGTATTGATTCATGGAATAAGTGCAAAGATGCTTTTATCTCTAAGTATTTTCCTCCCGCTACATCTCTCTTAGAAACGATGTTATGAATTTTAAGCAACTTGATCATGAACATGTTGCACAATCTTGGGAGAGGATGGAATTAATGATACGTAATTGCCCTACATATGGTTTGAATTTATGGATGATTATACAGAATTTTTATGCCGGATTGAATTTTGCTTCTAAATATCTTTTAGATTCGGCCGCGGGAGGCACTTTTATGGAAGTCAGTTTAGGAGAAGCTACCAAACTCCTAGATAATATTATGGCTAATTATTCTCAATGGCACACTGAAAGATCTACTAGTAAAAAAGTGCATGCAATTGAAGAGATCAATGTTTTGAGTGGAAAGATGGATGAACTTATGAAATTGTTTGCTAATAAGAGTGCTCCTACTGATCCTAATGATATGCCTTTGTCTACTTTGATTGAGAATAATAATGAATCCATGGATGTGAATTTTGTTGGTAAGAACAATTTTGGTAACAACGCATATGGAGGTAATTTTAATTCTAGGCCATTTCCTAGTAATTCCTCTACTAATTATGGTAATTCCTAGAACAATTCTTATGGAAATTTTAATAAGATGCCCTCTGAATTTGAGACTAGTGTTAAGGAGTTTATGAATTCGCAAAAGAATTTCAATGCTTTGCTTGAAGAAAAATTGATTAAGGTTGATGAATTGACTAGGAACGTTGATAGAATTTCTCTTGATGTTGATTCTTTGAAACTTAGATCTATTTGTAGAATAGAACGTTGATAGAATTTCTCTTGATGTTGATTCTTTGAAACTTAGATCTATTCTTCGTGCATATCAATCAAAGTGTCCCAAATTTCCTTCGCATTCTCAAGACGGCTGATTTTGTTGAATTCTTCGGGGCACAATCCGTTGAAGAGAATATCACAAGCTTGAGCATTGTATTGCAACATCTTCAACTCATCCGCGGTAGCTTCACGGTTTGGTTCTCTCCCATCAAAGAAGTCACCTTGCAAACCAACACACACAATAGCCCAAACGGCGGGGTTATGTCCAAGAATATGCATTTTCATTTTATGCTTCCAACTAGCAAAATTAGTACCATCAAAGTAGGGACCTCTACGGTGGTAATTTCCCTCGCTAGACGCCATACTCTCCTAGGTTGTGAAACCAAGGCTATGACCACCAAAGCTATGGAGATCAAAGCAAATGGAGACCAAAGCTCTGATACCACTTGTAGGATCAAAAGTATGTCTAGAGGGGGGTGATTAGACTACTTGACCAAATAAAAGCTTAACCTTTTCCCAATTTTAGTTCTTGGCAGATTTTAGCTATTTTAGGACAAGTCAAGCAATCATCACATAATTCAAGCAAGCATGCAAAGAGTATATTGGAAGCGGAAAGTAAAGCATGCAACTTGCAAGAATGTAAAGGGAAGGGTTTGGAGAATTCAAACGCAATATGAGACACGGATGTTTTTCCCGTGGTTCGGATAGGTGGTGCTATCCTACATCCACGTTGATGGAGACTTCAACCCACAAAGGGTAACGGTTGCGAGAGTCCACACAGGGCTCCACCCACAAAGGGTAATGGTTGCGCGAGTCCACACAGGGCTCCACCCACGAAGGGTCCACGAAGAAGCAACCACCCACAAAGGGTCCACGAAGAAGCAACCTTGTCTATCCCACCATGGCCATTGCCCACACAGGACTTGCCTCACTAGCGGTAGATCTTCACGAAGTAGGCGATCTCCTTGCCCTTACAAACTTCTTGGTTCAACTCCACAATCTTGTCGGAGGCTCCCAAGTGACACCTAGCCAATCTAGGAGACACCACTCTCCAAGAAGTAACAAATGGTGTGTAGGTAATGAACTCCTTGCTCTTGTGCTTCAAATGATAGTCTCCCCAACACTCAACTCTCTCTCATAGGATTTGGATTTGGTGGAAAGAAGATTTGAGTGGAAAGCAACTTGGGAAGGCTAGAGATCAAGATTCATATGGTAGGAATGGAATATCTTGGTCTCAACACATGAGTAGGTGGTTCTCTCTCAGAACATACGAGTTGGAATGGTGTATGTGTTCTGATGGCTCTCTCTTCGAATGAAGAGGAGGTGGAGGGGTATATATAGCCTCCACACAAAATCCAACCGTTACACAGTTTTCCAATCTCGGTGGGACCGAATCACAAACTCGGTCGGACCGAAAATGTAAACCTAGTGACCGTTAGAGATTTTCGGTGGGACTGACATGCAACTCGGTAGGACCGATATGGTTAGGGTTTGGGCATAACGTAATCTCGGTGAGACCGATTACACAAACTCGGTGAGATCGAATTTGGTAATTAGCTAACCAGAGAGTTGGTCAGGCAAACTCGGTGGGACCGATTTGCTCTTTCGGTGAGACCGAAAAGTTACAAAGGGGAAACACTGAATTTACATTGAAATCTCGATGGGACCGATTCGCTCTTTCGGTGAGACCGAAAAGTTACGAAAGGGAAACAGAGAGTTTGCAATCCCATCTCGGTGAGACCGAGATCCCTATCGGTAGAACCGAATTGCTAGGGTTTGGCAGTGGCTAATGACAAGTGAAACTCGGTGGCGCCAGATAGGAAGAATTGGTAGGACCGAGTTTGGCTTAGGGTTTAGGTCAAATGTGGATATGGGAAAGTAGTTGAGGGTTTTTGGAGCATATCACTAAGCAAATGAAGCAAGAGGCTCATTAAGCAACACCTCATCCCTCCTTGATAGTATTGGCTTTTCCTAAAGACTCAATGTGATCTTGGATCACTAAAATATAAAATAAAGAGTCTTGAGCTTTTGAGCTTGAGCCAATCCTTTTTCCTTAGCATTTTGAGGGTTCCACTTTCACATCCATTCCATGCCAATCATTGAGCTTTCCTGAAATAATCATCTTGGAATAGCATTAGCTCAATGAGCTATATGTTGTTATGAATTACCAAAACCACCTAGGGATAGTTGCACTTTCACTATTCCACCTAAGCATGATATCAATGAGTCTCTCAAAGCCATGAGAATTTCCATTGATGAGTGCAAGGAAAGAACCGCTAGGATGCATGCTAAGAAAGATTGCTTTGTGAAAGCGTGTTCTTCTAGTTTTCATGATAATAAGGATGAAGATCTAAAAGTTATTGATGTGTCCCCTATTAAATATTTGTTTTGCAATATGAATCTTGATAATGATGGGACTGAATATGAGCCACCTTTACCTAGAAGGCGTTCCAAAAATTCAGAGTTTTTAGATCTTGATGCAAAAATTGTTAAAAGTGGGATTGAAGAGGTCAAAACTTTAGATATCAATGAACCCACTATTTTGGATTTCAAGGAATTTAATTATGATAATTGCTCTTTGATAGATTTTATTTCCTTGTTGCAATCCATGCTAAATTCTCCTCATGCTTATAGTCAAAATAAAGCTTTTACTAAACATATCATTGATGCTTTGATGCAATCTTATGAAGAAAAGCTTGAGTTGGAAGTTTCTATCCCTAGAAAACTTTATGATGAATGGGAACCTACTATTAAAATAAAAATTAAATATCATGAGTGCTATGCTTTATGTGATTTGGGTGCTAGTGTTTCCACGATTCCGAAAACTTTATGTGATTTGCTAGGATTCTGTGAATTTGATGATTGTTCTTTAAACTTGCACCTTGCGGATTCCACTATTAAGAAACCTATGGGAAGAATTAATGATGTTCTTATTGTTGCAAATAGGAACTATGTGCCCGTAGATTTCATTGTTCTTGATATAGATTGCAATCCTTCATGTCCTATTATTCTTGGTACACCTTTCCTTAGAACGATTGGTGCAATTATTGATATGAAGGAAGGGAATATTAGATTCCAATTTCCATTAAGGAAAGGCATGGAACACTTCCCTAGAAATAAAATTAAATTACCATATGAATCTATTATGAGAGCCACTTATGGATTGCCTACCAAAGATGGCAATACATAGATCTATCCTTGCTTTTATGCCTAGCTAGGGGCGTTAAACAATAGCGCTTGTTGGGAGGCAACCCAATTTTATTTTTATTCCTTACTTTTTGCTCCTGTTTAGTAATAAATAATTTATCTATCCTCTGTTTTGGTTGTGTTTTTTGTGTTTAATTAGTGTTTTTTCCAAGTAGAACCGTTGGGAAGACTTGGGGAAAGTCTTTTTGATCTTGCTGTAAAAAACAGAAACTTTAGCGCTCACGAGAATTGCTGTCATTTTTATTTGGAGAGTGATATTTAGTTAATTATTTTTGAAGATTATTAATATATAAATTCATCACTTCCAGAAATTTATTTTAGAATTTTTGGGGTTCCAGAAGTTTGCGTTAGCTACAGATTACTACAGACTGTTCTGTTTTTGACAGATTCTGTTTTTCGTGTGTTGTTTGCTTATTTTGATGAATCTATGGCTAGTAAAAGAGTTTATAAACCATATAGAATTTGTAATACAGTAGGTTTAGCACCAATATAAATCAAGAATGAGTTCATTACAGTACCTTGAAGTGGTGTTTTGTTTTCTTTCGCTAACGGAGCTCGCGAGATTTTCTATTTAAGTTTTGTGTTGTGAAGTTTTCAAGTTTTGGGTAAAGATTTGATGGATTATGGAACAAGGAGTGGCAAGAGCCTAAGATTGGGGATGCCCATGGCACCCCAAGGTAAAATTCAAGGACACCAAAAATCCTAAGCTTGGGGATGCCCCGGAAGGCATCCCCTCTTTCGTCTTCGTCTATCGGTAACTTTACTTGGAGCTATATTTTTATTCACCACATGATATGCATTTTGCTTGGAGCGTCTTGTATGATTTGATTCTTTACTTTTTAGTTTACCACAATCATCCTTGCTTTACACACCTTTTGAGAGAGACTCACATGATTTGAAATTTATTAGAATACTCTATGTGCTTCACTTATATCCTTTGAGCCATATAGTTTTTGCTCTAGTGCTTCACTTATATCTTTTAGAACACAGCGGTGGTTTTATTTTATAGAAATAATTGATCTCTCATGCTTCACTTATATTATTTTGAGAGTCCTTCAGAACAACATGGAAATTTGCTTTTAGGGATAATATAAAAACTTTCATAGAAGTGCATTGAATACTATGAGAAGTTTGATGCTTGATAATTGTTTTGAGATATGGAGATGATGATATTAGAGTCATGCTAGTTGAGTAGTTGTGAATTTGAGAAATACTTGTGTTGAAGTTTGTGATTCCCGTAGCATGCACGTATGGTGAATCGTTATGTGATGAAGTCGGAGCATGATTTATTTATTGATTGTCTTCCTTATGAGTGGCGGTCGGGGACGAGCGATGGTCTTTTCCTACCAATCTATCCCCCTAGGAGCATGTGCGTAATACTTTGCTTTGATAACTTGTAGATTTTTGCAACAAGTATATGAGTTCTTTATGACTAATGTTGAGTCCATGGATTATACGCACTCTCATCCTTCCACCATTGCTAGCCTCTCTAATATCGCGCACTTTTCGCCGGTATCATACACCCACCATATACCTTCCTCAAAACAGCCACCATACCTACCTATTATGGCATTTCCATAGCCATTCCGACATATATTGCCATGCAACTTTCCATCGTTCCGTTATTATGACACGCTTCATCATTGTCATATTGCTTGCATGATCATGTAGTTGACATCATATTTGTGGCAAAGCCACCGTTCATAATTCTTCATACATGTCACTCATGCATGATTGCACATCCCGGTACACCGCCAGAGGCATTCACAAACACTCATATTTTGTTCTAAGTATCGAGTTGTAATTCTTGAGTTGTAAGTAAATAAAGTGTGATGATCATCATTATTAGAGCATTGTCCCAAGTGAGGAAAGAATGATGGAGACTATGATTCCCCCACAAGTCGGGATGACACTCCGGATGAAAAAAAAGAGGGCAAAAGAAAAAAAAGGCCCAAAGAAAAAAAAAGAGAGAAAATGAGAGAAAAAGAGAGAAGGGACAATGCTACTATCCTTTTTCCACAGTTGTGCTGCAAAGTAGCACCATGATCTTCATGATAGAGAGTCTCCTATGATATCACTTTCATATACTAGTGGGAATTTTTCATTATAGAACTTGGCTTGTATATTCCAATGATGGGCTTCCTCAAAATGCTCTAGGTCTTCATGAGCAAACAAGTTGGATGCACACCCACTTGGTTTCTTTTGTTGAGCTTTCATATACTTATAGCTCTAGTGCATCTGTTGCATGGCAATCCCTACTCACTCACATTGATATCTATTAGTGGGCATCTCCATAGCCTGTTGATACGCCTAGTTGATGTGAGACTATCTTCTCCTTTTTGTCTTCTCCACAACCATCATTCTATTCTACATATAGTTCTATGTCCATGGCTCACGCTCATGTATGGTGTGAAGATTAAAAAAGTTTGAGAACATCAAAAGTACGAAACAATTGCTTGGCTTGTCATCGGGGTTGTGCATGATTTAAATATTTTGTGTGGTGAAGATAGAGCATAGCTAGACTATATGATTTTGTCGGGATAACTTTATTTGGCCATGTTATTTTGAGAAGACATAATTGCTTAGTTAGTATGCTTGAAGTATTACTATTTTTATGTCAATATTAAACTTTTATCTTGAATCTTTCGGATCTGAACATTCATGCCACAATAAAGAAAAATTACATTGAGAAATATGTTAGAAAGCATTCCACATCAAAAATTCTTCTTTTATCATTTACCTACTCGAGGACGAGCAGGAATTAAGCTTGGGGATGCTTGATACGTCTCCAACGTATCTATAATTTTTGATTGCTCCATGCTATTATATTATCTATTTTGGATGTTAATGGGCTTTATTTTACACTTTTATATCATTTTTGGGACTAACCTACTAACCGGAGGCCTCGCCCGAATTGCTGTTTTTTACCTGTTTTAGAGTTTTGCCAAAAAGGAATATCAAACGGAGTCCAAACGGAATGAAACCTTCGGGAACGTGATTTTCTCAACAAACGTGATCCAGGAGACCTGGAGTGGGCGTCAAGAAACAATCGAGGAGGCCACGAGGCAGGGGGCGCGCCTACCCCCCTAGGCGCGCCTTCCACCCTCGTGGGCCCCTCGTTGCTCCACCGACGTACTTCTTCCTCCTATATATATCCACGTACCCCCCAAACATCCAGGAGAACCACGAAAACCTAATTCCACCGCCGCAACCTTCTGTACCCGAGAGATCCCATCTTGGGGCCTTTTTCGGAGCTCCGCCGGAGGGGGCATTGATCACGGAGGGCCTCTACATCAACTCCATGGCCTCTCCGGTGATGTGTGAGTATTTTACTTCAGACCTTCGGGTCCATAGTTATTAGCTAGATGGCTTCTTCTCTCTCTTTGGATCTCAATACAAAGTTCTCCTCGATCTTCTTGGAGATCTATTCGATGTAATCTTCTTTTGCGGTGTGTTTGTCGAGATCCGATGAATTGTGGGTTTATGATCCTGATTATCTATGAACAATATTTGATTCTTCTCTGAATTATTTTATGTATGATTGGTTTTTATTTGCAAGTCTCTTTGAATTATCAGTTTGGTTTGGCCTACAAGATTGATCTTTCTTGCAATTGGAGAAGTGCTTAGTTTTGGGTTCAATCTTGTGGTGCTCGATCCTAGTGACAGTAGGGGAAACGACATGTATTGTATTGTTGCCATCGAGGATAAAAATATGGGGTTTATATCATATTGCATGAGTTTATCCCTCTACATCATGTCATCTTACTTAAAGCATTACTCTGTTCTTATGAACTTAATACTCTAGATGCATGCTGGATAGCGGTCGATGTGTGGAGTAATAGTTGCAGATGCAGAATCGTTTCGGTCTACTTGTCACGAACGTGATGCCTATATACATGATCATACCTAGATATTCTCATAACTATGCTCAATTCTATCAATTGCTCAAAAGTAATTCGTTTGCCCATCGTAAATACTTATGCTCTTGAGAGAAGCCACTAGTGAAACCTATGGCCCCCGGCTCTATCTTCCATCATATTAATCTTCCAACACTTAGCTATTTCTATTGTCGTTTATTTTACTTTGCATCTTTATTTCTATTTATCATAAAAATACCAAAAATATTATCTTATCATATCTATCAGATCTCACTCTCGTAAGTGACCTTGAAGGGATTGACAACCCCTTTATCATGTTGGTTGCGAGGTTCTTATTTGTTTGTGTAGGTGCGTGGGACTCGAGCGTGATCTCCTACTGGATTGATACCTTGGTTCTCAAAAAATGAGGGAAATACTTACGCTACTTTACTGCATCACCCTTTCCTCTTCAAGGGAAAACCAACGCAGTGCTCAAGAGGTAGCATTATACCCCCCGATACAATCCTTAGATTCATCAAAACAAGCAAACTATGCAACGAAAACAAAATCCATCTAAAACAAAACAACTTGTAGCAATCTGAACAATCACTACACTTATGTAACTCTAAAACTTCTGAAATAATAGGACAACGTGGGCAATTTGTATATAAATCATTTGTAAAAAATTCAGATCAAGAAGATGTTCCAGTGAATTTAAATAATTCTGCTACTGGGCGCGAAAGTTTCTATTTTTCCATAGAATCGAGTCAACTATAAGCCAAATCATCCCAAAGGCTTTACATGGAAAAAACACTAATTAAACCACAAAAACACAACCATAACAGTAGCATAATTGGTGAACACTCAAAAATATAATGATAACTATTAGGTTGTCTCCTGACAAGATTTTTCTTTATAGACATTAATATAGGCTTGCGATTTTATTGATGCTCACACAAAAGATAATAATTGAAACACAAAGAGAGCATCATGTAGCATGTGAAGAACACATTTACGTATAACGTACTTCCTATGCATAGGAATTTTATAAGCAAACAAATTATCAAGACAAGAAATATCTAGCAATGAAAGGGAGAATAATAAAACATTGATGATCTCAACATAACGGGAGGTAATTTAGTAATATTAAAATTTCTACAACCATATTTTCCTGTCTCATAATAATTACATGTAGGATGATAATAAAATTCGACAATATAGGTATCACATAACATATTCTCTACATGATCCACATGCGTGCAAAGTTGAAACTCTTCCAAAATAGTGGGATTATCATCAACTAAAGTCATGACCTCTCCAAGCCAACTTTTATCAAAAAATCGCAAGATCGATAATTCTCCAAAGTAGTGGGATCATTATTACCAAAAGTTGACACTCTTCTAAACCCACTTACAATATTTTTGCAAACATTATTTTCAATAACATATTCTTCATAAGGCTTAAATAGATTTTCAAGATCATACAAAGCATTATCACCCCAATCATGATCATTGCAATAAGTAGTGGACATAACAAAATCATCATCCCCAAGCTTGTAGCTTTGCATATCATAAGCACAATAGACATTCTTATACATCATTGCAATCATGATTTTCATTCAAAGAGCTATCAAGTGTGGGTGCAATAGTAATAATTTGTTTTTTAACATAAGGAACTATAAAAAGTTCATCTCCATAAGCATCATTAATATTGGCATCATGGCCATAAGAATAGCAAGCATCACGTTCATCAAGAGGGGATGTTTCAATCGACTCAATGGAATCATAATTATCTATAGATTCATGCATATCATTATTCTCTTCCAAAGCAGTAGACATTCTCTCAATAAATTCATTAACATAGGCATTAGAAGCATAGTTTTTATAGCAATATTTAAGTATGTCAAAATTTTCAGATTTGTAGAGAGTAGCATCATACTTTTCAATCAAAGAAGCAGATTAATAATCACCTTTAAAAGCAACAAAATCTTCAATTTGTTTGATATCATAGTAACTATAAACACCCTTGGCATAAGAAGATAAGGCTTCACTATCATTAAACTCACATAGGTAGGGAATGTGTTTTTTAGGGTTCTTAGAGCAACAACTAAAATCAAAAATTTCACATACATTCCAAGCATAGCATAGCAAACAATTTATTTGATTCCATAAAAGTCTCCCTTTTTGAGACAAACGGTGGCACGCAAAATGAGCATGCTCATCTAATGATTTTCCCTCTACTAAACTAGTTGGGGTTTCAGCATGAGCACAAATGGACCGAAGATGATCCAAGTAGAAAACTTGAAGTGGATCCATAGCCATCTTAATTTTTTGCTTTTTTCTTTTCTATTTTTGAGTGTTGACATGAAGGCAATAAAAGCAAGCAAACAGGCAAGCGAAAATATTTTTGTGTTTTTTGTAAAATTGTTTTAGAAGTGGGGGTGAAAATGAGAGGCAAATGGCAAATAAAGTAAATACAAGTAGATGATAATTTGTGTGCACGTACTTGATAGGTTTTGGTGATGTCTCCCCGGCAATGGTGCCAAAAATTCTTGCTGCTACTTGTGAGCTACGTTGGGATTTCCTCCAAGAGGAGAAAATGAAGCAGTACAGTAGAGATAAGTATTTCCCTCAGTTAAGAACCAAGGTTATCAATCCAGTAGGAGAACCACACAGAACCTCGTTGGCAGCACCTACACACACAAAGAAATACATGCACCCAACGCAAACAATGGTGTTTTCAATCCCCTCGGCGGTTAAATGCAAGGATCAAATCTCGTAGTAATAGATAGATAGACTAAAATGCAAAATAAAATAACAATAAATAAATTGCAGCAAAGTATTTTTTATTTTATATATGATAAGAGGTAGACCCGGGGGCCATAATTATCACTAGAGGCTTTTCTCTTGGATGTAACATATGGTGGTTAAGCAAATTACTCTTGGGAAATTGATAGAAAAACGCATAGTTATGACGATATTCAAGGCAAAGATTGTTGGAAATATGCCCTAGAGGAAATAATAAATTGGTTATTATTATATTTCCTTGTTCATGATAAGCATTTATTATCCATGCTATAATTGTATTGATAGGAAACTCAGATACATGTGTGGATACATAGACAACACCATGTCCCTAGTAAGCCTCTAGTTGACTAGCTCGTTGATCAATAGATGGTTACGGTTTCCTAACCATGGACATTGAATGTCATAGATAACGGGATCACATCATTAGGAGAATGATGTGATGGACAAGACCCAATCATAAGCCTAGCACAAAGATCGTGTAGTTCGTATGCTAAAGCTTTTCTAATGTCAAGTATCATTTCCTTAGACCATGAGATTGTGCAACTCCCGGGTACCGTAGGAATGCTTTGGGTGTATCAAACGTCACAACGTAACTGGGTGACTATAAAGGTGCATTACAGGTATCTCCGAAAGTGTCTGTTGGGTTGGCACGAATCGAGACTGGGATTTGTCACTCCGTGTAAGCGGAGAGGTATCTCTGGGCCCACTCGGTAGGACATCATCATATGTGCACAATGTGATCAAGGAGTTGATCACGGGATGATGTGTTACGGAACGAGTAAAGAGACTTTCCGGGAACGAGATTGAACAAGGTATCGGGATACCGACGATCGAATCTCGGGCAAGTATCGTACCGCTAGACAAAGGGAATTGTATACGGGATTGATTAAGTCCTTGACATCGTGGTTCATCCGATGAGATCATCGTGGAACATGTGGGAGACAACATGGGTATCCAGATCCCGCTGTTGGTTATTGACCAGAGAGTCATCTCGGTCATGTCTGCATGTCTCCCGAACCCGTAGGGTCTACACACTTAAGGTTCAGTGACACTAGGGTTATAGGGATATTAGTATGCAGTAACCCGAATGTTGTTCAGAGTCCCGGATGAGATCCCGGACGTCACGAGGAGTTCCGGAATGGTCCGGAGGTAAAGAATTATATATAGGAAGTTCTATTTCGGCTATCGGGACAAGTTTCGGGGTCACCGGTATTGTACCGGGACCACCGGAAGGGTCCCGGGGGTCCACCGGGTGGGGCCACCTGCCCCGGGGGCCACATGGGCTGTAGGGGGTGTGCCTTGGCCTACATGGGCCAAGGGCACCAGCCCCAAGAGGCCCATGCGCCAAGAGAAGAGGGAAAGGAAGAGTCCTAAAGGGGGAAGGCACCTCCGAGGTGCCTTGGGGAGGATGGACTCCTCCCCCCCTTGGCCGCACCCTTCCTTGGAGGAAGGGGCAAGGCTGCGCCCTCCCCCTCTCCCTTGGCCCTATATATAGTGGGGGGAAGGGAGGGCAAACATAACCTAAGCCCTGGCGCCTCCCTCTCCCTCCCATGACACACCTCCCTCCTCCCGCAGCGCTTGGCGAAGCCCTGTTGGAATCCCGCTACTTCCACCACCACGCCGTCGTGCTGCTGGATCTCCATCAACCTCTCCTCCCCCCTTGCTGGATCAAGAAGGAGGAGACGTCGCTGCTCCGTACGTGTGTTGAACGCGGAGGTGCCGTCCGTTCGGCGCTAGGATCATCGGCGATTTGGATCACGACGAGTACGACTCCATTAACCCCGTTCTCTTGAACGCTTCCGCGCACGATCTACAAGGGTATGTAGATCCACTCCTCCCTCGTTGCTAGATGACTCCATAGATAGATCTTGGTGACACGTAGGAAAATTTTGAATTTATGCTACGTTCCCCAACAGTGGCATCATGAGCTAGGTCTATGCGTAGTTTCTATGCACGAGTAGAACACAAAGTAGTTGTGGGCGTTGATTTTGTCAATTTACTTGCCGTTACTAGTCTTATCTTGATTCGGCGGCATTGTGGGATGAAGCGGCCCGGACCGACCTTACACGTACTCTTACGTGAGACTGGTTCCACCGACTGACATGCACTAGTTGCATAAGGTGGCTAGCGGGTGTCTGTCTCTCCCACTTTAGTCGGATCGGATTCGATGAAAAGGGTCCTTATGAAGGGTAAATAGCAATTGGCATATCACGTTGTGGTTTTTGCATAGGTAAGAAACGTTGTTGCTGGAAACCCATAGCAGCCACATAAAACATGCAAACAACAATTAGAGGACGTCTAACTTGTTTTTGCAGGGTATGCTATGTGATGTGATATGGCCAAAAGGATGTGATGAATGATATATGTGATGTATGAGATTGATCATGTTCTTGTAATAGGAATCACGACTTGCATGTCGATGAGTATGACAACCGGCAGGAGCCATAGGAGTTGTCTTAATTTATTTATGACCTGCGTGTCAACATAAACGTCATGTAATTACTTTACTTTATTGCTAACCGTTAGCTATAGTAGTAGAAGTAATAGTTGACGAGACAA
Source organism: Triticum urartu (assembly GCF_003073215.2). Taxonomy (NCBI): domain Eukaryota; kingdom Viridiplantae; phylum Streptophyta; class Magnoliopsida; order Poales; family Poaceae; genus Triticum; species Triticum urartu. The sequence continues at coordinate 433,901,983 of NC_053022.1, read as the reverse complement.
CTTCATGAAGACACGATGATAGAGATCATGATGATGGAGATCATGGTGTCATGCCGGTGACAAGATGATCATGGAGCCCCAAGATGGAGATCAAAGGAGCTATATGATATTGGCCATATCATGTCACTATTATTTGATTGCATGTGATGTTTATCATGTTTATACATCTTGTTTACTTAGAACGACGGTAGTAAATAAGATGATCCCTCACTAAAATTTCAAGAAGGTGTTCCCCCTAACTGTGCACCGTTGCGAAAGTTCGTCGTTTCGAAGCACCACATGATGATCGGGTGTGATAGATTCTTATGTTCACATACAACGGGTGTAAGACAGATTTACACACGCGAAACACTTAGGTTGACTTGACGAGCCTAGCATGTGTACAGACATGGCCTCGGAACACAGAAGACCGAAAGGTCGAGCATGAGTCGTATAGAAGATACGATCAACATGAAGATGTTCACCGATGTTGACTAGTCCGTCTCACGTGATGATCGGACACGGCCTAGTTGACTCGGATCATGTAATCACTTAGATGACTAGAGGGATGTCTATCTGAGTGGGAGTTCATAAGATGAACTTAATTATCCTGAACATAGTCAAAAGGTCTTCACAAATTATGTCGTAGCTCGCGCTTCAGTTCTACTGTTTAGATATGTTCCTAGAGAAAATTTAGTTGAAAGTTGATAGTAGTAATTATGCGGACTAGGTCCGTAAACTGAGGTTTGTCCTCATTGCTTCATAGAAGGCTTATGTCCTTAATGCACCGCTCAGTGTGCTGAACCTCGAACGTTGTCTGTGGATGTTGCGAACATCTGACATACACATTTTGATAACTACGTGATAGTTCAGTTAAACGGTTTAGAATTGAGGCACCGAAGACGGTTTTTGAAACGTCGCAAAACATATGAGATGTTTTGAGGGCTGAAATTGGGATTTCAGGCTCGTGCCCACGTCAGGAGGTATAAGACCTCCGACGATTTTCTTAGCCTGCAAACTAAGGGAGAAAAGCTCAATTGTTGAGCTTGTGCTCAGATTGTCTGAGTACAACAATCATTTGAATCGAGTGGGAGTTGATCTTCCAGATGAGATAGTGATGTTTCTCCGAAGTCATTACCACCAAGCTACTAGAGCTTCGTGATGAACTATAATATATCAGGGACATATATGATGATCCTTGAGATATTCGCGATGTTTGACACCACAAAAGTAGAGATCAAGAAGGAGCATCAATTGTTGATGGTTGGTGAAACCACTAGTTTCAAGAAGGGCAAGGGCAAAAAGGGATGCTTCATGAAACGGCAAATCAGCTGCTGCTCTAGTGAAGAAACCTAAGGTCGAACCCAAACCCGAGACTTAGTGCTTCTGTAATAAGGGGAACAGCCACTGGAGCAGAATTACCCTAGATACTTGGTAGATAAGAAGGCTGGCAAGGTCGATAGAAGTATATTGGATGTATTATGTTAATATGTACTTTACTAGTACTCCTAGTAGCACCAGGGTATTAGATACCGGTTCGGTTGCTAAGTGTTAGTAACTCGAAATAAAAACTACGGAATAAACGGAGACTAGCTAAAGGTGAGCTGACGATATGTGTTGGAAATGCTTCCAATGTTGATATGATCAAGCATCGCACGCTCCCTCTACCATTGAGATTGGCGTTTGCATTGAGCATAGACATGATTGGATTATGTCTATCGCAATACGGTTATTCATTTAAAGAGAATAATGGTTACTCTGTTTATTTGAATAATACCTTCAAATGGTCTTACACCTGAAATGAATGGTTTATTGAATCTCGATCGTAGTGATACACATGTTCATGCCAAAAGATAGTAATGATAGTACCACCTACTTGTGGCACTGCCACGTAAGTCATATCGGTATAAAACGCATGAAGAAGCTCCATGTTGATGGATCTTTGGGCTCACTCGTTTTTGAAAAGTTTGGGACATGCGAACCATGTCTATTGGTATATATGCATGAAGAAACTCCATGCAAATGGACCGTTTTGTACTCGCTTGATTTTGAATCACTTGAGACAGGCAAATCATACCACATGGGCAAGATGACTGAAAGCCTCGTTTTCAGTAAAATGGAACTAGAAAGCAACTTGTTGGAAGTAATACATTTTTATGTGTGCAGTCCAATGAGTGCTGAGGCATGTAGTGGATATCGTTATGTTCTTACTTCACAGATGATTTGAGTAGATGTTGAGTATATTTACATGATGAATCACGAGTCTGAATTATTGAAAGGTTCAAGTAATTTCAGGGTGAAGTTGAAAGATCGTCGTGACAAGAGGATAAAATATCTATGATATGATCATAGAGATGAATATCTGAATTACGAGTTTGGCACAGAATTAAGACATTGTGGAAATTGTTTCACAACTAATACAGCCTGGAACACCATAGTGTGATGGTGTGTCCGAACATCATAACTGCACCCTATTGGATATGATGCATACCATGATGTCTCTTATTGAATTACCACGATAGTTTATGGGTTAGGCATTAGAGACAACCACATTCACTTTAAATAGGGCACTACGTAATTCCGATGAGATGACACCATATGAACTATGGTTTAGAGAAACCTAAGCTGTCATTTCTTAAAAGTTTGGGGCTGCGACGCTTATGTGAAAAAGTTTCAGGCTGATAAGCTCGAACCCAAAGCAGATAAATGCATCTTCATAGGACACCCAAAACAGTTGGGTATACCTCCTGTCTCAGATCCGAAAGCAATAAGGGATTGTTTCTAGAATCGGGTCCTTTCTCGAGGAAAAGTTTCTCTCGAAAGAATTGAGTGGGAGGATGGTGGAGACTTGATGAGGTTATTGAACCGTCTGTGTGGCAGGGCACAGGAAGTTGTTCCTGTGGCACCTACACCAATTGAAGTGGAAGCTTATGATAGTGATCATGAAACTTCAATCAAGTCACTACCAAACCTCATGGGATGACAAGGATGCGTACTACTTCAGAGTGGTACGTAATCCTGTCTTGGAAGTCATGTTGCTAGACAACAATGAACCTACGAGCTATGGAGAAGCGATGGTGGGCCCGGGTTCCGATAAATGGCTTGAGGCCATATAATCCGAGAGAGGATCCATATATGAAAACAAAGTGTAGACTTTGGAAGAACTACTTGATGATCGAAAGGCTGTTAGGTACATATGGATTTTAAAAGGAAGACGGACACTGATGGTAAGTATCACCATTAAGAAAGCTCGACTTGTCGTTAAGATGTTTTCTGACAAGTTCAAGGAGTTGACTACGATGAGACTTTCTCACTCGTAGCGATGCTAAGAGTCTGTTGGAATTATATTAGCGATTACTGCATTATTTATGAAATCTTGCAGATAGGATGTCAAAACATTGTTTCCTCGACGATTTTCTTGAGGAAAGGTTGTATGTGATACAACCGGAAGGTTTTGTCAATCCTGAAAGATGCTAATAAGTATGCAAAGCTCCAGCAATCCTTCTAAGGACTGGAGTAAGCATCTCGGAGTTGGAATGTATGCTTTGATGAGATGATCAAAGATTTTGGGTGTATACAAAGTTTATGAGACACTTGTATTTCCAAAGAAGTGAGTGGGAGCACTATAGAATTTCTGATGAGTATATGTTGTTGACATATTATGGATCAGAAATGATGTAGAATTTCTGGAAAGCATATAGGATTATTTGGAAAGTGTTTTTCAATGGAAAGCCTGGATCAAGCTACTTGAACATTGAGCATTAAGATCTATAAGGATAGATCAAAACGCTTAATGGTACTTTCAAATGAGCACATACCTTGACATGATCTTGAAGGTGTTCAAGATTGATCAGTCAAAGAAGGAGTTCTTGCCTGAGTTGTAAGGTATGAAGTTAAGACTTAAAGCTCGACCACGGCAGAATAGAGAGAAAGGACGAAGGTCGTCCCCTATGCTTAAGACATAGGCTCTACAGTATGATATGCTGTGTACCGCACCTGAAATGTGCCTTGCCATGAGTTAGTCAAGGGGTACAAGAGTGGTCTAAGAATGGATCACAGGACAACGGTCAAAGTTATCCTTAGTAACTAGTGGACTAAGGAATTTTCTTGATAATGGAAGTGGTAAAAGAGTTCGTCGTAAAGGGTTACGCCGATGCAAACTTTGACACTAATCCAGATTATTCTGAGTAGTAAACTGGATTCGTATAGTAGAACAGTTATTTGGAATAGCTCCAAATGTAGCGTAGTAGTTGCATCTACAAGATGACATAAGAAATTTGCGAAGTACATACGGATCTAAAAGATTCAGACCCGTTCACTATAACATCTCTCACAAGCATAACATGATCAAACCCAGAACTCATCGAGTGTTAATCACATGGTAATGTGAACTAGATTATTGACTCTAGTAAACTCTTTGGGTGTTAGTCACATGGGGATGTGACCTTGAGTGTTAATCACATATCGATGTGAACTGGATTATTGACTCTAGTGCAAGTGGGAGACTGTTGGAAATATGCCCTAGAGGCAATAATAAATTAGTTATTATTATATTTCCTTGTTCATGATAATCGTTTATTATCCATGCTAGAATTGTATTGATAGGAAACTCAGATACATGTGTGGGTACATAGACAACACCATGTCCCTAGTAAGCCTCTAGTTGACTAGCTCGTTGATCAATAGATGGTTATGGTTTCCTGACCATGGACATTGGATGTCATTGATAACGGGATCACATCATTAGGAGAATGATGTGATGGACAAAGACCCAATCCTAAGCCTAGCACAAGATCATGTAGTTCGTATGCTAAAGCTTTTCTAATGTCAAGTATCATTTCCTTAGACCATGAGATTGTGCAACTCCCGGATACCGTAGGAGTGCTTTGGGTGTGCCAAACGTCACAACGTAACTGGGTGGCTATAAAGGTACACTACAGGTATCTCCGAAAGTGTCTGTTGGGTTGGCGCGAATCGAGACTGGGATTTGTCACTCCGTGTAAACGGAGAGGTATCTCTGGGCCCACTCGGTAGGACATCATCATAATGTGCACAATGTGATCAAGGAGTTGATCACGGGATGATGTGTTACGGAACGAGTAAAGAGACTTTCCGGGAACGAGATTGAACAAGGTATCGGGATACCGACGATCGAATCTCGGGCAAGTATCGTACCGCTAGACAAAGGGAATTGTATACGGGATTGATTAAGTCCTTGACATCGTGGTTCATCGGATGAGATCATCGTGGAACATGTGGGAGACAACATGGGTATCCAGATCCCGCTGTTGGTTATTGACCAGAGAGTCATCTCGGTCATGTCTGCATGTCTCCCGAACCCGTAGGGTCTACACACTTAAGGTTCAGTGACACTAGGGTTATAGGGATATTAGTATGCAGTAACCCGAATGTTGTTCAGAGTCCCGGATGAGATCCCGGACGTCACGAGGAGTTCCGGAATGGTCCGGAGGTAAAGAATTATATATAGGAAGTTCTATTTCGGCTATCGGGACAAGTTTCGGGGTCACCGGTATTGTACCGGGACCACCGGAAGGGTCCCGGGGGTCCACCGGGTGGGGCCACCTGCCCCGGGGGCCACATGGGCTGTAGGGGGTGTGCCTTGGCCTACATGGGTCAAGGGCACCAGCCCCTAGAGGCCCATGCGCCAAAGGGACAAGAGGAGGGGAGAGTCCTAAAGGGGGAAGGCACCTCCGAGGTGCCTTGGGGAGGATGGACTCCTTCCCCCCTTGGCCGCACCCTTCCTTGGAGGAAGGGGCAAGGCTGCGCCCTCCCCTCTCCCTTGGCCCTATATATAGTGGGGGGAAGGGAGGGCAAACATAACCTAAGCCCTGGCGCCTCCCTCTCCCTCCCATGACACACCTCCCTCCTCCCGCAGCGCTTGGCGAAGCCCTGTTGGAATCCCGCTACTTCCACCACCACGCCGTCGTGCTGCTGGATCTCCATCAACCTCTCCTCCCCCCTTGCTGGATCAAGAAGGAGGAGACATCGCTGCTCCGTACGTGTGTTGAACGCGGAGGTGCCGTCCGTTCGGCGCTAGGATCATCGGTGATTTGGATCACGACGAGTACGACTCCATCAACCCCGTTCTCTTGAACGCTTCCGCGCGCGATCTACAAGGGTATGTAGATCCACTCCTCCCTTGTTGCTAGATGACTCCATAGATAGATCTTGGTGACATGTAGGAAAATTTTGAATTTATGCTACGTTCCCCAACAGATGCGCCATTAGTATGTTTGAAAAAATGAAAAAAAACATTTTGTTACTAGTGGCGCACCGTGTGCCTGGTGCGCCATTAGTGTCTTCCACACTAATGGTGCATCTCCACATGGTGCGCCATTAGTATATACTAATGGCGCACCACATGTCTGGTGCGCCATTAGTGTCATTTCCATCTATAGCCCTTTTCCTAGTAGTGAGGGGCTTACGTACCCCACAATATGGTGTGAAAAGTCCGAACACTTTCACAAGTGCGGCACCCCGAACTTATAGCATTATATGCATCAGCTCCGAATCATGTCTTTGGTCAAATGTTGGGTTTGCCCGGCTCCTATGTTTTGGTACCTTATGTTCCGCTCCATCGGCCAAGGTAGCGCTAGGAGAACTACTACGATTGTGCCCCGGTTCTGCCGGGCTTAGCACCTCAGTAGAGAAAGCTAAAACTGACTATCATGATAAGGCGAGAGACTGGTCGCTATTCGATGAGGTTTTCGAGTCCCTAAAGACTTATGCCGCTTAGGGCGAGGGGCCGGCCCTGTCCGGCTTAAAGGCGTGTATCGCGCCCCGAATTCAGCCTTCCGAATACCAGGGGCTTCGCCGAAATTTAAAATTATAGAATTCTATGGCTAAGTGAGAGTGATAAAGCATTATTAGTCCGGTTGCCTTGTTCGTTGTGCTGAGCACCTCCCTCGAAGGACCCAAATATGGGAACAAGAATGCTCAAGTTTATCCCGAACACCCCAGCACTCGTGGCATGGGGGCAGAAGCCGAGGACTAGCCATCTCTCAGATTGATAAACGGCCAAACAGAAGGTAATATTTTAAATTCAAACAAGCGTTGCATAGCGCATATGAAACAAGTTTTCATAAATACAGGATAAAACGAGCAAGTCTCACTCAAATATTACATCTTTTGAACACTCATCCGCTATGAGACGGGCACCCGACAGAATACCCTCGTAGTACATCTCGGGGTGGCGATGCTCCTTGCCCTCCGGCGGCCCCTCCTTGATCAGCTTCACGGCGTCTAGCTTGACCCACTGCAATTTCATACGGGCGAAACCCCGGCGTGCACCCTCAATGCAGACAGATTGCTTGACGACCTCTAGCCGCGGACAGGCATCCACAAGCCGCCTCACCAGGCCGAAGAAGCTGTTCAGAAGGGCGTCGCCAGGCCACAGCCGGACTATAAAGCCCTTCATGGCCTGATCGGCCGCCTTATGTAGCTCGACCATCTGCTTCAGCTGGTCGCTCATTGGCACCGGGTGTTCGGCCTCAGCATACTGAGACCAGAACAACTTCTTCGTTGAGCTTCCATTCTCGGCCTAGTAAAATTGTGCGGCATCGGACACGCTGCGGGGCAAATCTGCGAATGCTCCTGGAGAGCTCCGGATTCGGGTAAGTAATCAGTAATTTACTTTTACATGCTTGCTTTGCATATAGAAAGCCTTCCCCGCCGCTATATTTTTCATTGCATCGATCTCCTGGAGGGCCCTCTGGGCTTCGGCCTTGGCACTTTTTGCGCTCTCGAGGGCCGCGGCAAGCTCAGACTCCCGCGTCTTTGTGTCAAGCTCCAACGCCTCGTGCTTCGCCACGAGAGCCTGGAGCTCTTGCTGCACCTCGCCCACTCGAGCCTCGTGCTTCTCTCACTCGGTGCGCTCCTTGGCCGCGTTATCTTCGGCCTTGGTTAGCGCTTGCTTCAGGGTCGCCACCTTGGTCCTGGCCCCTAGCGAATATACGATGATCCTGTCATTTTGCAATCGCTTCTTCTTTTATACATACATATCTATAGACATGGTATTACTTACCCTTGTTCTCCTCGAGCTGCCTCTTGGCAAGGCCGAGCTCTTTCCTGGACCCCTCGAGGTCCTGCTTTAGTACGGCAACCTCCGCAGTCAGTGCGGCGGACGCCAGCATCGAGGCCTTCATACGCATATTGACATACTTATATTAGACTCCTGCGATATTATTTGATCCTCTGTCCGGCTTTTCTTTGTGAACACCGAACAAAGCATTAGGGGCTACTGTCTATACGGTAATATTTCTACTACATTTTAAAACACTTACCTCAAAGCCTGTTAGAAGGCTGGCACAAGCTTCAGTCAACCCGCTCTTGGCGGACTAAACCTTCTAGACCACCACACTCATAACAGTACGGTGCTCCTCGTCGATGGAAGCGCTGCGAAGCGCTTCCAGCAGATTGTCCGGCGCCTCCGGATGGACAGAGGTCACCGGCACAGGCGTCTTGCCCCTCTTAGAAGGAGGCCACCTGCCCGAGCCTGGAACCGCTGGAGGTTCCGGCGCGGTGTTTGGCTAAGGGCCAAACTCGGAGCTCTCAGGGGCCCCATCCCCTCGGCTCCCGGAGTCCGGAAGGTCGCCTTGAGGCGCCTCCGGGACTGTCTCCCCTCGGTCCGGTGCCTCTTCAGACAGCACCTCAGCGTCGTCGGCAGGATGAGGGGAGGTGGCAGTCGGGATTGGCTCGCTATCCATGTCCGACGAGCCCAGGGAGCCGTCTGATGATACATCAATACTGGCTCGTGGCGGCTTGCATAATCATGTTCGGCGTTAGGGAAAGCAGTGCGGCAAGGGAATTCTATGAGTTACTCTGGTATCCGAATACTTACGATCTCCCCGGGGGCTTGGCCCTGGGCAACCACTCGTCTTCGCCTTCGTCGGCGGCGGTGGAACTGTCCGGAAGGAGAGTCCATCCCTTCTTGGACCCTTCGGCCCCCCAGTTGGGGCGGCCTTCCTTTTTCTTATCTCCCCCAGCTGGAGGGGGAGCATCTTCTTCTTCTTCCTCGTCTTCGGGGGAGGAGTGCGCCGCAGAGTCATCAGACGGAGAGTCCGACGACGCCTGGCGTCGGGAACTCTTTCGGGTTCCCTTGGCCTTCTTGGTCTTCTCCGGCACTGTATAAGGGGTCGGAGTTAGCATCTTCACCAGGAGAGCGTCTGCTGGGCCTTTGGGCAAAGGAGCCGGACAGTCGATCTGTCCGGCCGTCTCCTGCCAGTCCTGTCAAAGGTATGGGAGTTTAGATCCCGCATGGAGTCAATCTATAAGAAATAAGTATCCTGTGAAAGGTAAAGCAGCTTACCGCACTGGCTTGGCGCTTCGCGCTAAATCCGCGATCCTCAGTAATGGGAGGGGGGGCCTCGGCGCTTTTGAATAGCACCCTCCAGGCATCTTCGTGAGTTGTGTCAAAGAGCTTGTTCAGAGTTCGGTGCTGCGCCGGGTTAAACTCCCACAAGTTGAACTCCCGTTGTTGGCATGGGAGGATCCGGCGGTGGAGCATGACCTGGACCACGTTGACAAGTTTGAGCTTCTTGTTCACCATGTTTTGAATACATGTTTGGAGTCCGGTCAGCTCTCCCGAACTACCCCAGGATAGGCCCTTCTCTTTCCAGGAGGTGAGCCGCGTGGGGATGCCAGATCGGAACTCGGGGGCCGCTGCCCATGCAGGGCCGCGCGGCTCGGTGATGTAGAACCACCCCGATTGCCACCCCTTTATGGTTTCCACAAAGGAGCCCTCGAGCCATATTACGTTGGGCATCTTGCCCACCATGGCGCCTCCGCACTCCGCCTGGCAGCCGCCCACAACCTTCGGCTTGACATTGAAGGTCTTCAACCATAAGCCGAAGTGGGGCTTGATGCGGAGGAAGGCCTCGCACACGACGATAAACGCCGAGATATTGAGGATGAAGTTTGGGGCCAGATCATGGAAATCCAGGACGTAATAGAACATGAGCCCCCAGATGAATGGGTGGAGAGGGAATCCCAGTCCCCGGAGGAAATGGGTGAGGAACACTACCCTCTCATGGGGCCTGGGGGTGGGGATGAGCTGCCCCTCATCCGGGAGCCGGTGCGCGACGTCGTCGGGTAGGTATCTGGCTCTCCTCAACTTCTTGATGTCTCCATCCGTGACGGAGGAGACCATCCACCTGCCTCCCGCTCCGGACATGGTTGGAGAAGGTTGACGTGGGAAGTGCGGACTTGGGCGCTAGAGCTTGAGTGTGCGAAAACGGATGAGCGAAGGAGGAAGAAGGCGTGGATAGAAAGGTGAATCCTTATCCCTTTATATGGGCGGACGAAACTAAGCGTCCCCACTAGCCTGGTAAAACTCGCTTATCCCCCAAGCGCCGTAATCGATGGTGCGGTTGGGTTACCCATGCCTGTATTGATGAGAATCCCGTAATAAGGGGACACAATCTCTGCTTTGACAAGACGTGTCGAAAAACTGCCTCGTGTTATGTGCGGGGCTAGTTAAAGGAAACGGTTCGAATAATCACCGGACCATGACATAACGTCATGCTGTCAAAACAAGTCAGCAAATTAGATTTGCAAAAATATTATTCTCTCTACGGTGGTATGTGGAACTTATTTTGCAGGGTCGGACACTATCCTCATATTCAAATTCTTCTGTGATGTATTCGGAGAAGGAACCCGCCTTGCAATGTCGAAGAGAATACTGCGTGCCGGACTCATTGTCATTGAAGCCTGGTTCAGGGGCTACTGTGGGAGTCCTGGATTAGGGGGTCTCCGGGCAGCCAGACTATCTCCATTGGCCGGACTGTTAGACTATGAAGATACAAGATTGAAGACTTCTTCCCGTGTCCGGGTGGGACTCTACTTGGCGTGGAAGGCAAGCTAGGCAATACGGATATAGATATCTCCTCCTTTGTAACCGACCTTGTGTAACCCTAACCCTCTCCGATGTTTATATAAACCGAAGGGTTTTAGTCCATAGGACAACATACAATCATACCAAAGGCTAGCTTCTAGGGTTTAGCCTCTCTGATCTCGTGGTAGATCTACTCTTGTACTACCTATATCATCAATATTTATCAAGCAGGACGTAGGGTTTTACCTCCATCAAGAGGGCCCGAACCTGGGTAAAACATTGTGTCCCCTGCCTCCTATTACCATCCGGCCTAGACGCACAGTTTGGGACCCCTACTCGAGATCCACCAGTTTTGACACCGACAGGGCCCTAGTGACAAGCATTAAGCATAGCAAAGTCATAGCAACATCAATCTTAGAACATAATGGATACTAGGGATCAAACCCTAACAAAACTAACTCGATTACATGGTAAATCTCATCCAACCGATCACCGTACAGCAAGCCTACGATGGGATTACTCACGCACGGTGGTCAGCATCATGAAAATGGTGATGGGGGAAGGTTGATGATGATGATGGCGACGGATTCCCCTCTCCGGAGCCCCGAACGGACTCCAGATCAGCCCTCCCGAGGAAGATTGGGGCTTGGCGGTGGCTCCATATCATAAAACGCGATGAATCCTTCTCTTTGATTTTTTCCTCCACGAAAGTGAATATATGGAGTTGGGGTTGAGGTCGGTGGAGTCTCAGGGGGCCCACAAGGTAGGGGGCGCGCCCTGCACCCTCATGGACAGAGTGTGGGCCCCCTGATGTTGATTCTTTCGCCAGTATTTTCTATTAATTCCAAAACGTGTCTCTGTGGATTTTCAGGTCATTCTGAGAACTTTTATTTCTGCACAAAAATAACACCATGGTAATTCTGCTGAAAACAACGTCAGTCCGGGTTAGTTCCATTCAAATCATGCAAGTTAGAGTCCAAAACAAGGGCAAACATGTTTGGAAAAGTAGATACGTTGGAGACGTATCAATATGGTAGACATTTTGGTGTAATGCACTCGGGGACGAAGGGAGGAGCAACCATCACCGATGGTCGAATATATACACCACGTGAGCTGAGAGTTTTCAAGAAAAGACTCGGTAGACAGATAGTCAACCCGTGATGAATAATAATGATCTAATTTAGTTTTTGTAGTACATATATTTAATTGTACAAGTTTAATCTTTGAATTATGAACATAGGAAATGTCATCATCGGACGACGAAAGTCTCTCGGGGGAGTGCGACTGGTGTCACGAGGATCGAGGTCTGTGTGACAGGCCTCACCTGGACGAAGGTCGACGCTTCAGCATTAAGCTCCAGGAGACCTTCGATGTTGAAACGGTACGCAATGACGACAAGTGTTTTTTCGTAATTAAGCATGACTTCAACTACTTAAACGTGTAATTTTTGTCTTTTACAATTTGACTAGCTTATCCCATGCCATGCAAGACGCTATGTCTTGGAGAGGATGGATTTTGAAGATCATGAAAGTATGGAAACAAAGAAAATTCACCTAAGGAACCATCATGGTATGGATTTTGAAGTAAATTTGTACAATTCTGAGAGCGTAACCCATTTTGGTTGCCCAAATTGGGAAGCACTTTGAAAGATGTATGATTTCCATGAGGGTATGCTTGTCACCATGGATCTTTGTGATCCTGACATCGCCCAAGACAATATGGACATTTGGGTCCTTGTTGATACGCTTCCAATTCTACCGCTATGTGAGTTTCTCAAACATAGTTATTAAGTAATTTATATTGTTTATTTCAAAATAGTAGACAGCTTATTTCCATTGACATCTTATTTTCATTCTTCATAGAATGTGCGGAAGATGGTAGACAGAACCTACTACACCGATGACTCAAAATTAACTTATCAGGAGAAAAATCATCTGATCTCATTTATTACTAATCTTGAGAATTACAATATCTATTATCAAAATCCTCCACATTATGGTCAATACGTGCCACTAGTGCACGTGTTGAACTACAATAACATCCACGGAGATGCCATGGTAAGTTTTTTTTACTATTACGACATCCATGCATCTTTTGCATAAATTCTTCTAAAACTGAACTACATTGCTAACTACGAAGTTATTACTATGTTTTTCAATAGAAAATCCCGAAGGATTGTGTGCCTCATCTGATGTTTAAGAAAGGGCACCTTGATGTTTTGAACATACGGCCAGGTCATCCTACGAATCACTCCTGTCCATATCGGATTTCTAAAACTGATGAAGACATGACAATCAAACATGGGGAAAAATGTATGGTCAATCGTAGGGAGCTACTTGGAAGCAACATTGTGCGAAGGGCAAGAATTGGAGTTAGGATAATCTCCATTCTCCATAATGAGAGTCAGGGCCTATCTTGTTTTATGCTATTTTACCTAAGAGAAGGTAGTAGGTCCTATGAGAGAGAAGTATGTCCTAGGTACAATGTGTTATTATGTAGTACAATGTGTTAGAGTTGATGATGAGGAGGAGTTGTGATTATGACTAGTGACCAACTTGCTATATGATGTCTCATTGATGAAAATGATGATTATGAGGAGGTGTTATATGACAATGATGTATTATGCTGATAAGTTGTTAATGATATGATGACGATGATGATGATATTTATTATATCATTAGGTGAAAGAACCACATATTAGTTTCAAGTGGATGTCCATCCACTTGAAACTAGTCCACGGTTCTTTCACGCAGTGATGTAATAACTCATTATGATGTAAAAACAATCTCTAAATTGCTTCTGTATGAAAACTTGTATAAAGGCGTATGAATACAACATGAAATAAAAAGAAATATAATACGGAATAATAGTAGTAGCACGGGCTGCGAGAAGCGCTATTAGTAATTACCAGTAGTGCCCTTTCCAGGAAGCGCTACTACTAAGTGGATATAGCAGTAGCGCGGGTAAACCCACGCTACTGCTAACCTTTAGCTGTAGCGCCGTACTAGTAGCGCTGCCACCCGCGCTACTGATAGGCTTTTCCCTAGTAGTGTGTCTCTTATCATAACGTTGATTCTTAGATTATGGGTTATCCAGATCAACAGTAGGTTCAATCTCCACATCATCATCATTACTAGGTTGAGCATCAACATGAACATCATCATTAACATTATCACTAGGTTCATGCTCATTACTAGATTGTGTGTCAGCATCAGAAATAGAAATATCATTGGGATTCTCAGGTGTGTCTATAACAGGTTCACTAGAATCTTGCAAAGTCCTATTAGTTTTCCTCTTCTTTTTTATTAGAAGGACTAGGTGCATCAGTATTAATTCTCTGAGAATCTTCCTCAATTCTCTTAGGATGACACTCAGGATACAAAGGTTCCCAAGTCATCTTACCACCACTAGTCATAACTCTAACAACATGATCATTGTTCTTACTATTCATCTCATTGAGCAAATCATCTTGTGCCTTAAGTACTTGTTCTACTTAAATTTTTACCATAGAAGCATGTTTACTAATAAGCTTAAGATCATTAACAGTTCTACACATATAATCACCCAAGCGTTCAAGCATATAAGCATTACATTTCAATTGTCTACTAACATAAGCATTGAAGTTTTCTTGTTTAACAATACAATTATCAAACTCATCTAAGAATTGACTAGCAGACTTATTATAAGGAATATCATCTTCATCAAATCTATAGAGAGAATTTACCTCTACTACCTATGTCGGGTTATCAAGACCATGTATTTCTTCAATAGGCGGTAAATTCTTAACATCTTCAGCTTTAATAGGCGGTATGTTGTGGGGAACTTTCAGAGATAGAATGGGTGTTTCTGAGGGGATTGATATGAAGTTTGATCTAGCTTCCTTGATTGCTACAATGGATGGACTTGATAATTTGTCTGCTCCATTTTCTGAGGAGGAAATAAATGAAGTTCTCAAATCTTTGCCTATAGATAGGGCCCCTGGCCCTGATGGTTTCACTGGTTTGTTTGTCAAATGATGCTGGCACATTATCAAGCAATTTTTTTTACATTTATTCCAAGATTTTTATGATGGAAAGATCACTATCAGCAGCATCAATAGGTCTTTAATTACTTTAATTCCCAAGAAGCTGTCACGTGAGGGCCCATTCAGACCCATTCCATTGACAAATACTTGACTGAAGTTTCTGACAAAACTTCTAGCGAATAGATTGCAGAAGGTTATTTTAAAATGCATCCACAAAAATCAATATGGGTTCCTAAAATCCAGGTCTATTCAGGATTGCATTGCTTGGACACTGGAGTACATACATCAATGCCACAAATCCAAGAAGCCCATTTTGATTCCTAAGTTGGATTTTGCAAAGGCTTTTGATACTGTGGAGCATGACCTTATTCTCAAGCTTCTGCACCACAAAGGTTTTGATATCAAATGGATTGGTTGGATTAGAGAGCTCTTATCTTCTGGCACTTCTTCTGTCATTCTGAATGGAGTGCCTGGAAAACAATTTAATTGTAAAAGGGCAGTAAGGCAGGGTGATCCACCATCACCCCTCTTGTGTTCTTGCAGCTGATCTTCTGCAAACTTTGGTTAATAATATGCTCAAGAATGGAGAGATTACATTGCCTATTGAAACACATGACACATATTTTCCTATAGTTCAATATGCTAATGATACTCTCCTCATTGTACCTGTTGTGGACTCACAACTTCTGGCTCTCAAGGAAATGTTGCAAGATTTTCATACCTCCACTGGTCTCAGAGTTAACTTCCATAAATCATGTATATTGCCTATAAATGTGGATGAGGAAGAAACTGCTAAGATTGGCTGCTGTATTTGGTTTTCAAGTTGGAACTCTCCCTTTTACTTATCTTGGGCTCCCTGTGGGCACCACTAAGCCAAGGATTCAGGACTTAATCCCAGTGGTGGATAGAGTTGAAAGGAGGTCGTCTGCTAGTTCATGCCTTCTTAATCAAGGAGCTAGATTGCAATTGCTTCAATCAATTTTGTCTTCTTTGCCCATATATTTTCTCTGCAGCTTAAGCCTGCTAGCTGGTATTATCAAGCAAATTGAAAGAATTATGAGGCAGTGTTTATGGAGAGGCAATTCTGATACTCCCAGGCAATCTCTTACATCTTGGCCTCTGGTTTGCAGGCCTAAAGATTAAGGTGGCATGGGGATTATTAATCTTAACATCCAGAACAGAGCTCTCCTTACCAAGCATCTCTCTAAGTTTTATAACAAAGCTGACATCCCTTGGGTCTCTCTCATTTGGAATACCTATTATGATGGTGTTGTATCCCATGGAACAATGTCATGTGGTTCTTATTGGTGGAGAGATATTCTCAAAATCAACGAAGCTTTCAGGCTTCACTCTGAGGTTACCATAAATATGGGGGATTCTACTCTATTCTGGTTTTATGCTTGGATCTTTTTGGGATCTTCTGTTCCCCTCAGGGAGAGATTTCCCAAGCTTTTCTCTTTTGCATTGATGATAAGGTGTCTGTAAGGGATGTTATTAACACTCTTGATATGTCTAAACTTTTCCATCTGCCCTTGTCACCAGAAGCAATGGAAGAGATGCTCACTGTACAGGCTGGTCTTTTAGACCTAAATGCTGATGAAAGGCTCAATGGTTCTTGGTCTTGGACACCTGGCAAAGGAAGATTTTCTGCTAAGAGTTATTATACAGTGATGCATGCTCATCTCCTACTGATACACCGGCTAAATGGATTTGGGAAAGTAGGTCTACAATGAAGATCAAGGTGTTTGCGTGGTTAATGCTCAATGACAGGCTCAACACCAGAGATTTGCTAGTCAGGAGGCATTGGCGATCGCCTCAGGAAGACAACACATGCCCCTTATGTTATGCTCATGCTCATGAGGACATAGATCACCTTTTCTTCACCTGTCAATTCAGCACTAGGGTCTGGAACTACTTGCAAATTCAGTGGCTAGCTGGTTTGTCTCCCACTAAGTGCTTGATTGCTGCAAGGAATAGCTTTGGACAACCTTTCTTCAAAGAGGTTGTTTATCTAGCTACATGGAACGTATGGCTGCTCAGGAATGGACGAATCTTCAGAAATGAAAGGCACACCTTTGCAGCATGGAGGAGAAACTTCATCCATGATGTTACCTTGCTGTTCCACAGATTCAAGCCTAGCCTAAAACCATTGTTGTTGCATTGGATTAATTCTTTGCCCTAGATGGCTCCCTGTATTTATGTATCTTTACCTGTAAAGATGTAAATAGGTAAATAGGTAAGTAGTTTTCTGCTAGTTTTACTTACCTGGACCTTTTGTATTTTTGGTTGACTTTTAATAAAGTACCGTAGGGTTGTTGCCTCACAGTTTCCAGTCAAAAAATACATTTTATTTCATAGATTTCTTTGCCTCTTGCATATCTTCAGGACTGAGAATTAGAATATCTCTTTTCTTTGGAGTTGGCCTAGGAGTTGGTTCAGGAAGTGTCCAAAAACATTCTCCGTGAATTTTCAGGTCATTCCGAGAACTTTCATTTCTGCACAAAAATAACACCAAGTCAATTCTGCGGAAAACAATGCTAGTTTGGTTAGTTCCATTCAAATCATGCAAATTAGAGTCCCAAACAAGGGCAAAAGAGTTTAGAAAAGTAGATACGATGGAGACGTATCAACTCCCCCAAGCTTAACCCATTGCTTGTCCTCAAGCAATTTAGTTAACAAACTGAAAGTGATAAAGAAAAACTTTTACAAACTCTGTTTGATCTTGTTGTTGCAAATATGTAAAGCCGACATTCAGGTTTTCAGCAAAGATTACGAACTAACCATATTCACAATAACATTTAGGTCTCACATTTACTCATATCAATGGTATAATCAACTAGTGAGCAATAATAATAAATCTCAGATGACAAAACTTTTTCAAAACAATCATGATATGATATAACAAAATGCTATCTCATGGAATAAAAGTTCTTAGAATGACCTGAAAACTGACGGAGAATATTTTTGGGATAAATAAAAAGAGGTATCACATGGCTGCTGAGAAGTGGGACTAGGCATCGTTTGTTTGGTGACGATGTGTCGTTTGACTGATCAACAGTTCTAACTTGTGGGCCCATTTTTGTGCTGACGTGGATGCTGGCAGGCGGGTCCATACGTGGGTGATGTGGCTTCTTACATGTGGGGCCATCACTGGTGACGGCGTCCATAACCGTCACACTTTGTATGCGCGGTCAATTTGTTTTATATTGCCAAAATTGGTGGGCATATTTGACAATTTTAATGTGAATTTGTGAAAAAATTGAACTTGAATGCAAATTGAGCTGTCGCTGCTTTTATTAAACCGCAAACTTGACAATTTTCAAACAGACTGTCTCAGACATTACAATAACCAACCATGGTAGAGAGCCATAGTATAGAATTAGACAGATGACTCAGTTTCACAACATCCCGGGAATGCAACTCTGACGATGTACCTAACAAGGGCATCAAGTTCATCAAGCCTCTTTTCAATAGCCATAGTTTCCTCTTCCTTCGCATTCTTGATGCCTACAAGTTTTTCCCGTTGCTCTTGGAGGCCATTGTTGATAGATCGAATATGGTTGTGCTAACCAAACACCCCCAATTTCAGGTCCTGAATTTCACTTTGTTGCTATGGTAGGGCATTCTTGACACTATCAAGTAATTTTTGCTGCTCTAGAAGGGTATTGTTGACATATTCAAGTTAACATTGCACATCTGGCAGGAGATGCGTCACAGCTTCACGTTCTTACTGTTTCTCTGCCAGGGCCTTCTTAACAGCTTCAAGTTATAGCTTCTGCCATGCCAGTGCCTTCTTCATAGCATCTAGGTCGTCAGACCGTGCTTGACTGCTACTGGTTCTTCCTGCTGCACTGCCAGTGCACCAATGAATAGTTCAGATTGTTGTTTCTAGGGCAAAAGACTTGATGAACTTCCATCATTTGAGCATCCTGACTTTCCCTATAGAAAAATACATACATGTTACATCATATGGGATAATTCCAGAAGCTATAGATGCATCTGCCACAATATACATTTTCATGGCTGAACAAAGGTGAAAAGAAAGGAAGTGTTTACAGAAAAGGGCTGGCCTACTCACCAGGTGAACCCGCTTTCTCTTTGATTTGCTTGAGACGGGTAATACATATGCATTAAGAGACATGAGCTATTTGAAATCTTGAAGCAGCACATGTAGACCCTTAGTCACCTCTTCTAGTTGACGACGATAATATTCCTGCCATAATGTACTTAAAGACATTAGATTGCAGTACACAATTCACATCCCGTGACACATGACAAAGAAATTAAACATATACTAACCATACATGAAGAGTTTCCAATAACACTGACCTTTACATCTTTAGTACTACCCAGATCTACATCTTTTTTGTTCACTTTCAGTGCCACATTCATTCAGTTCTTGATGGTGTGTACATCTAAGTGAAGGACCTCATGCTCGTAGATATGATAAAGACAGGTAATCTATCATACGATGATACGTCCATTTTGCATCATGTTTACCTACTGTTATTTATAATGTTTTTATGCATAATAATGCTTTTTGGAGTAATTCTAATGCCTTTTCTCTCCTAATATGCAAGGTTCACACAAAGAGGGAGAATTTCGGCAGCTGGAAATCTAGACCTAAAAAGGCTATGTCAGGCTACCTATTCTGCACGACTCCAAATGAGCTAAAACTTCATGAGGAATTTTTATGGAATAAATAAGAAATACTGGAGCAAATAACTACTGGAGGGGGCACCTAGTGAGCACAAGCCAGGCGCGCCCTGGTGGGTTGTGCTCAACCCAGCCCACCTCTGGTGCCCATCTTCTGGTATATAAGTCAGTTTAACCTAGAAAAAAATGAGGGGAGGACTTTTGGGACGAAGCGCTGCCGTCTCGAGGCGGAACTTGGGCAGGAGCACTTTTGCCCTCCGGCGGAGCGATTCCGCTGGGGGGACTCCCCCCCGGAAGGGGAAATCATCGTCATCATCATCACCAATAACTCTCCTATCTTGGCAAGGGCAATCTCGATCAACATCTTCAACATCACCATCTCCTCTCAAACCCTAGTTCATCTCTCGTGTTCAATCTTTGTACCAAAACTATAGATTGGTACTTGTGGGTGACTAGTAGTGTTGATTACATCTTGTAGTTGATTATTATATGGTTTATTTGGTGGAAGATTATATGTTCAGATCCAATATGCTATTTAATACCCCTCTGATCATGAGCATGCTTATAATTTGTGAGTAGTTACTTTTGTTCATGAGGTCACGGGAGAAATCTTGTTGCAAGTAATCATGTGAATTTTATATGTGTTTGATACTTTGATGGTATGTATGTTGTGATTCCTTTAGTGGTGTCATGTGAACATCGACTACATGACACTTCACCATATTTGGGCCTAAGGGAATGCATTGTGGAGTAGTTATTAGATGATGGGTTGCGAGAGTGATAGAAGCTTAAACCCTACTTTATGCGCTATTCCGTAAGGGACCGATTGGATCCAAAAGTTTACTGCTATGGTTAGAATTTATTCTTAATACTTTTCTCGTAGTTGCTGATGCTTCCGAGGGGGTTAATCATAAGTAGGAGGTTTGTTCAAATAAGAACAACACCTAAGCACCGATCCACCCACATATCAAATTATCAAAGTAGCGAACACAAATCAAACCAACATGATTAAAGTGACTAGATGAAATTCCCATGTACCCTCAAGAACACTTTGCTTATCATAAGAGATTGTTTTGGCCTATCCTTTGCCTCAAAAGGATTGGGCTACCTTGCTGCACTTTTGTTACCATTATCGTTACTTGCTCGTTACAAATTATATTGCTATCAAACTGCTAGTTACTTACAATTGCAGTGCTTGCAGACATTACATTGCTAGAAACCGCTTGTCATTTCCTTCTGCTCCTCGTTGAGTTCGACACTCTTACTTATCGAAAGGACTACGATTGATCCCCTATACTTATGGGCCATCATACGACAGGAATACCAAGCTAGTAACTCGAGAAGCTTTTCCTGTCGATACAGGTTCTTCTTCTTCATTCGGTCCGTATGATTGTCCCACTCTGTTGTTAACGTGTGAACATCTGCTGCATAACGATTATCAGTAGTTGACAATAGGTGCAAATGAGGTGACAATAATTCAAATATTAGTGCCAAAATTATTAAACATGTGTTTAATTACTCTTAGATCAAGGTAATGAAGTATCAATAAGAACCCTAGCTGGATTCACCAACAGTCTTAACCCGATTAAGCCCCCTCAATCTCATATCTTGTAAACACAACAACAACTTTCATATGGGAAACTAACTAGATTTGGTAATGTAAACACACTTGAAACTTTGGTGGGTTACGAGGGGAATAATTGAGAGATACAAGACAATGTCTTGTTTCTTGAAGGGGACATGGCTGTTGAATAAATAAGTGGCGTTATTTGAGGAGTTTCAGCATGTACATGTTCTACGATCCAGGAAATGAACTAGCAATCGGCGTATTGTCAACATGGATTAGTTGAGACCAAAAAGCATCTTGAGAAAACATACCAACTTAATTAGGAGAAGATATACTCGAATATTACATCAAGGATTTGGTAACCAACGAACCATAGATAGAATGGCATGCGGTGTTAACCTGGGGTGCAATAAGAACGCTAATCGTAAACCCGAATAAGAAGCCAAGGTTTTTACTCCATCCGATCGATCCATACTACTTGTCACTCCAACGGATGTGTCTCGACGTATTTTAGAGGTAGATCATCCATTTGAGTGAAGTGTAATATGTATCTAGGGAGCAGTTTAAACAAAGAACGCAAAGAGAACTCATCGATTGGAATGGGATCTTGGGGGTACTTTTACCATCATAGCGAATGGGGCACAAGAGAACACCGTCCGTCGGGAGCGTCTCCCTGACCAAACGATTCGTGCCCATAGCTAGAACGAACCACCGACGAGGAGGGGGGGTGGATCTAGAGGCGGAGAGAGAGAGAGATAAAGGAGAAGACAGTTTCTTTTATGGAAGGGGATGTGATTGGTGTGAAAAAAGAGGTGGTATTTTGGGATGGTTGGGATTAGGTGGGCGCGCGCGTAGTTCAAAAAGAAGTGGAGGGAAGAAAAAAAATTGAGGGAACACTTAGTGGGGGAGGCAAGGATAAAACTAAGTTTTTTTCGGTTCCAGTTTTTTCCTTCAAATTATGCGAGAACAACTTTTTGTAAACTTGCAGCACTTTCACGAATACCCCTGACCACTTTCATATGAAAAAGAGAAATCACAGTTCATGTGACACCATGTTCCTCGCGTAAATATTGGTTCTACTTTGCATTGTAATGTATTAATGAGGTACCGTGTTCATCGCTTTATTTAAGGTGAGACCAATAGGTTTGCGATGCACAGTCATTTTTTTGTGCATATCCATTGAAGAAAGCATAGTCCTCGTGTGAGTGTGTTACAGTTGTTTACAAATTCAAGCTCGTGGTGCTGGTTGTCACGTCACACTTTCAGATTATACTTTGCACATGGCAAGATGCCACTATCAGAAGGATTTGATAGAACATGAATCCAAACACGCTACATACTTTGCAATCGTGATTCAAACCACTTAGAAAAGTGTTTTTAAAGTACTATTCATTGTTTACGTCACACCATGCACAAAAACAAGCTTAGGTTATGCATGGTGTCATATATCAGCCATAGTTGATTGGTCGTATAACTATTCGTATTTGACATTTTGTTTGCCTCTATAATTCTGATCATGGCAATATGTGTTCATGTAGTACCATGTTCCTACATATTTAAGGTGAACCCAAGAGGTTTGAAATGCACAATCATTTTATTCGTTCATCATGTGAAGTGTATTGTTTACACATTCTAGTGCACATGGCCGGTTGTCACGTCATATGCTGAAAGGAAAAGATGGCTCACCTCCTTCCAGTTTCTCTATCCCGTGCACCTCCTTTGCTCGAGTTCTCCTCAAAGAGTAACTAGTTAAGGGGTACTGTCGGTGTCAAAACCGGTGGATCTCGGGTAGGGGGTCCCAAACTATGCATCTAAGGCGGATGGTAACAGGAGGCAGGGGACACGATGTTTTACCCAGGTTCGGGCCCTCTTGATGGAGGTAAAACCCTACGTCCTGCTAGATTAATATTGATGATATGGGTAGTACAAGAGTAGATCTACCACGAGATCGGAGAGGCTAAACCTTAGAAGCTAGCCTATGGTATGATTGTATGTTGTCCTATGGACTAAAACCCTCCGGTTTGTATAGACACTAGAGGGGGCTAGGGTTACACAAGGTCGGTTACAAAGGAGGAGATATACACATCCGTATTGCCTAGCTTGCCTTCCACGCCAAGTAGAGTCCCATCCGGACACGAGACGAAGTCTTCAATCTTGTATCTTCATAGTCCAATAGTCCACCCAAAGGATATAATCCGGCTGTCCGGATACCCCCTAATCCAGGACTCCCTCAGTAGCCCCCGAACCAGGCTTCAATGACGATGAGTCCGGCGCGTAGTATTGTCTTCGGCATTGCAAGGCGGGTACTTCTCCATCCTTCGAACGTTTGTAAAGTAGTGTCCGGTCCCATAAATGTTTGGAACTCTTGGCTTCTGTGCCCAATAAGAGCTTTCTCCCACGCGTTGAATGAATACGAGGCGCCAGGGCGTTTTTACATTCATCCCCCTAGCCAGATAAATAAATTGTCTATTAAAGGGATGGGGATCCTTAGATCCGATCCATATCATCCTCCTCCAGCGAGAGTCCATCAGAGCGCGTTTCGGAAAGACCCATTCCAGCATGGCAAACCTCCGCAGCTCCTCCTCCCGCCCCCAAAGCCCTAAGCCCGGTGATTGGGAGAGGTGTTCAGTCTCACACAGTCGTTTAGTCGAACTGCAGACTAAGGGATTTCTCCCTCCGGCGTACATGGTGCCCGTTCGAGCCGGGCTTGCTACCTATAATGGCGGGGAGCAAGCAGAGAGCTTTCCCTGTCCCTCTATGGGGGAACGGGTCTGCCTTGTTCCCTATCTATTAAGGGGACTCGGATTTCCAATTCATCCGTTCCTCCATGGTCTCCTGGAGTTCTACGGCCTCCAATTACACATTTTCACCCCCGCCTCCATCCTACATATCGCTGGCTATGTGGCTCTCTGCGAGTTGTTCCTGGGCTGTGAGGCTCACTTCGAGCTATGGAAAAGGCTATTTTGCCTCGTCCCTCGCACACAGAGGGGGTCACTTTATCAAGTGGGCGGAGCCGAAATATGGCGCATCGCCGATACCGGATACCTGTCCGGTACTCCGAAGAAGTCACCCAAAGACTGGCCTTCAGAATGGTTTTATATGGAGGACGTTCCCCTTCCGGACCCTGTTCGGCGGGGTCTTCCTGAGTTCAACAATGCTCCTCTAAAGAAACACCGAAGTTGGCGCGCACGGAGCCCCCAGGTGGAAGACAATGGAGAAGTCCTCTATCTGATGAACCGAATTAAAGCACTGGCTCGATCAGGATTGACAGTAATCGAAGTTATGTCGATTTGCATAATGCGGGGAGTGCAACCACTTCAATATCGCGGGCACCCCTTGTGGTGTTACAACGGGGCGGATGACGCCAACCGCTGCGGGCGTAAGGGTCCAGACAATGCTGCCGCTTTAGCGAAAATTCTATTCGAATTGTTCAAGGGTGAGGAAGAGGAGTTCACCCGTATCAAGCCATGGGATGGATTCTCCATGTACAATCCTCTAAGCTGGGTAAGTTATATCTCCCTGCTCCCATTTTTCCCGCATTCTTTGTCGTAAGTATTCACCTTGCCAATTTGTGACAGGAACTGTGAAAAGCCATAAAGGAGGTCAGCAGCCCTTCTCCACAACCAGAGGACCCTGACTGGGCCCTCAACTCCGGACTTGAAGAAGATTCGGTCATATTCGTGGAGCTGATAGACCGGCAGTTCTATCAGTTAAGCTGTGACGATGCCATGGTGGCCATTACGGCCGACTATCCCGGACTGCTCCTTGCATCGCACGTAAGAAAAACCAAAAATCCTGACTCCAAAAGTAGGATCCCCTTTTAGACACTTCACCCACCATATACACATGACATTTTTACAGGGAAGGCATTCGGGACGCCCTGCCGAACCCGCAGCAACGCGCCAACAGGAGGCACCGAGGCAGGGTAGGCCAAAAAGGAAGGCGGTCAGGACGGAGACGCCGGTGCAAAGGTATAACGAACCCCGCTCCGTGGTTGTCGTCTTTCTCGAAATATAATGACGCCCGTGTTTGTTTAACAGAAAAACGCTCGCCGGAATATGTCCGGCGATGTTACTAATCACGCTTCCACCAGCCGGGCGCCAGGACCGGACATAGAGGTGGAAGCCGATATGGGGCGGGCGCCGGATAATCCCCCTACAAAGGATGTAGATAGATTATCCGCTACAAACTCAGAGGTGGAAAGCGCCATGCATCATAGGCGCTGCCGGGCCGTACTCCGTGACGCTTGTTTCTCACCAGAGGCATTTGATGCCTTCAATTCTGGAGAGGCGTACCTCCGGGCTGCTCAAGATGGTCTAGCCAGAGCCACAGATCAGTATGTAAAGGATGTACCGGTAAGTAAATCTGACGATTTATATGTATCAGTAGCCCCTGAGACTTGAAACAGTTAGCAGAACTGATTTAAGGATCAACTTTATTGTGCAGGTTCTTACAGAGAAGAATACTAGGCTGTCACAGGAGCTAGAGGAATGCAAGACCCAACTGCGGGCTGCTGTGGCCGCATTGTAGGAACCGAAAAAGTCACCTGCTGGTAACATCTACATTAAAGAATGATGGTTACCATATAATGTGCGGCATGGCTGCCGATCTAACAACAGATGTTGCAGATGAATCCGGAGAAAATCCGGAGGACCAGCATGTTATGCGATAGCTAGAGGCTGGCAAACGCGTGCTGACTGAGGTTAGGCGGGAGAAAAATAATCTCCAAGACGCCAATATTAAGCTGAGCGTGGAACTAAAAGACGTTCAGGGCCAGCTTGCAGACTCCGAGAAGGAGAATAAGCGGCTTCGGCGCGGCATTTTCAGTAAGTGCTTGAACGAATCCTTTTAAAGGAGTTCGGCGAAGAAGCCGACTAACACCGTTATGTCTGTAGGTATGCTGACGGGTCGTCCCGCGGAGGAAATGCCTGGGTCTGCGGGTGATCTTCTATCCGAGCTGTCACATCTGCACGAACAAGTTCGGCAGGTGATGCATGGTGTTACCCAGGCCTTGTGGTCATCCGTCTCCCTGCCAGAGGGCGTTGCAGAGCTTGCGGAGAAGCTCAAGGGAGCACGGTGGCGCTTCCGATTGTGGAAGATATCAGCCTGCCGACAGGGTGCCAGAGAAGCCTGGGCCATGGTGAAGACGCGGTATACCAAGGCAGACCCAAATCACATGACCGAGGTCGGACCTGTGGGGCCCGACGGAAAAGAGATCCCCGTTAGCTTAGTTTATGGGCAAGTAGAATTAGCCACAAAGTATTCCCAACAGGATTGTAAACTAGACCGCCTGTTGGATGGTATAGAAGAGGTATTTAGTCAATCTGCATGACTATGTAATGAAAGTGACATGTATAATGCCTTCTAGCCGGATTGTAGATCATTTGTCTTGGCGGACCTTTTCACTTCAACCTCGGGACCCGATAGTCCGGAGTGTATCCGAATACCCGCACAGTTATATAAGAACCGGGGCATGCGTGGTGACCAGGCGTAGGGGTCATAAGTGCTTGAACAGACAAGTGCCCAACTAGCTATGTTATATTACATGGGTAGTAAGAAACATCTTCCAGGGAGAATAGTTCCGTTAAGGGTTCCTTTCCCTCGGTAAGCATGCCCTAAAGTGCATGTGCGGACTGCGATAGGAAACACAGGAAAAACATTTGGGAGAAAAATAGAACAGAATATGACAATAATAAAGACCATAAACTATAATATGTATAAACCCGCTAAAATATAAACAATTATGACAAATAAGCTAAAAGAGAATAAAATACAACAAAAAACCAGTACTGAGTAAAAACAAATAACAACAGGAAAAAAATAAAGACAATACTGTGAAGTAAAAATAACAGAATATAACAAAAAAGATATGATATACAAATGTAAATTCCAACTCTTGCATTTCGGCCTTAAAGTATATATAATATTTACATAAGGGTTTGGTATTATGTTCAAAAGTAGATGAATATGAATATCAAAAGATTGTAAAATGCATACTAAAGAAATAATGATCAACAGAAAAAATAGAATAATAAATTTGCATAAAACGTCGTTCAATAAATACATAGCACTAATCGAGCAATAATTCAAACAGGTTGAAAAAAACAGTAAAATAATAGCATATACCGGTGCTTTACGTTCTGCTGAAAAATAACACGGTGTGAAACAATAAAATATCTAAAAAATATATAAAAGTGATAGATGGGAGAATATAAAAAATCAAAAATAAATACCGGAAATTGGACGCGAGACTTTACAATGCGGCCTTGGGTATAAAAACTACAAAAGAAAGAAAAAAAATAAGAGAAAAAAAAAAAGACATTGACAAGAAATATAAAGAATAAATATATAGATATACGATATGATGCTCAACAACGGTTAAAAAAACAGGACGAAAAGGCTCGTGTGGTGTATGACAAAAAAAGAAACAAAAACAACAACAAACCATAAACAACAAGTTGCACCAAAACACACAAAACTCTCCATCATCTAAGCATTCGTCACAAGATAACAGTAAGCCGAAAAAAACACATGCAAACAATAAACAATAATTGGAAAAAAAACAATACCAATAGATCACATCATTAGATAAATAATAAAACTCACATTCCAAAATATAGATAACCACAAACATCAAAAGAAACATAAAAAATATACATCTCAGCAATGAACAGGAACATATGTCACGATACGGCCGGAACAAAAGCCATCAAAAATATGTAATCGTGCACCGGACTCAGATCCATAACTCAAAAACGTGGGTTGAACTTTCTCGACAAAAACAACTAAGTATCATAAATCACAAGAAATAAATACAAAAATACACTACCAAAAAGAAAGACAGTAAAATTAGATAACCGATAAAATAAAAAAATAACTCCGTTTGCGCATATAAGCTATCAAAATCTTAGCATCAAAAAGAAAGATAAAAAATCATTACATATAAACATATACAGATCATTCTTAATTATGAGAATTATACATAATAGAATGCACGAAAAAGCTTATATAGAAGAGTGATAACTATAGAATAACTCGTCAAGATCTGATAAAAGCTAAAAAAAAAAAAAAAACAATATAAATAGAAAAAAAAAAAAAAAAAAAAAAAAAAAAAAAAAAAATTAATACTAATACAAAATATATAGAATAAAAAAGAATAAAACAAACATATATATAGATATATACATATAAATCAAATGATATATATATATATAGATATATTTTGCATCTATTCCAGAGTGCAACCTTTTGTGATGTGTGTGGTGACTAGCACAAGCTGCAAAGTGAGAGCACTTGGTAATGCTGATTTCAGGGACTTAGCATTTCCAAGTCCTTGATCTGTTTATCTCATATGCCATATGTTCATGTTGTTTCCTAGTGATCCGTGCCTCTTTTGAGGATGATCAGTAAGGATGTTTTGTTATAGTGCTCTATCCATCCATGTCTTTGTTTGCAATTATGGAGCACCCTAGCTTGAGTCAATCGAGCTCTACTTTTGCTATTTCGTGAATCTGGGCAGATTGTCTACTTGTTAGCGATTTTGCCGATGATGTTGTAGTTGATCCGTGCATGCTATGTTATTGTTCTTGCCATGTCTAGCTTGCATTTTGTGTATTCTTGATGGGTGTATGCTTAGATTGTCATGACTTGCTCTGTAGTGAGTGCATCGAGCTCGTAAACATGCCTACTTGATATCTGTTTCAGCATGCTCCAGTTTTCACTAAGTCTGAGAACTGATTATGTTTTTGCCATGTTCACATGCTTGCAATTGTATTTTCTGATCCCTTTTGGCTCAAGGTCACTAAGGGACTTTTGTTAAGCTCTTTGAGTAGCTCCATGCCATGCTTTACTTTGCCATGTTCAGGTCCTGTAGCATATAGTTTTCATGCTCCGAAGAGTGCTATCTGATCTGAAATTCCAGACAAGTGTTAATTTCACTAAGTCTGAGATCTGTTTGTCAAATGCATTTTTGCCATGCTTGTTTGAACCTGTTAATGGATGAATTGGCCGTAGCTCAGTGCTAGACTTTTGTTAAGCATCATGAATGCATCCCTGCCATGTATTTTTATGCCATGTTTGAGTGCTGTAGCATGTTCATCGTTGCATTTAGATGGCTACTTGCTGTAAATCGCAGAATGTGGTCATATTTGAATTGCTTGCCATTTCCAAACCGTAACTCCGATTCCGGCGTTCTTTATATCATTTTCAAGCGATTTCATCTCATCTTTCCAGTGGCACACTTGGATTTCCAATTTGAGGCCAGGTTCATGCATTCCTTGTCACATCTTGCATATGCATCCCGCATCGCATCCCGCATAGCATACCATCCTTGCATCATATTGTTTGAGCTTTGCACGTGGTTGATTGTGTTCCGTTTGCTTGTTTGTCTTGTTTGGGTAGAGCCGGGAGACAAGTTCGCTAACGAGGAGCCTGTTGAGTTTGCTTTCGAGGATCCAGTCAACTCTGACAACTTTGCAGGCAAGATGATCATACCCTCGAAATCACTACTATCTTTGCTTTGCTAGATGCTCGCTCTTTTGCTATGCCAATGCTACGATGCCTACCACTTGCTTTCAAGCCTCCCAAAATTGCCATGTCAAACCTCTAACCCACCATGTCCTAGCAAACCGTTGATTGGCTATGTTACCGTTTTGCTCAGCCCCTCTTATAGCGTTGCTAGTTGCAGGTGAAGATTGGAGACCGTTCCTTGTTGGAACATTTATTTACTTGTTGGGATATCATTATATTGCCATGTTATCTTAATGCATCTATATACTTGGTAAAGGGTGGAAGGCTCGGCCTCTCGCCTAGTGTTTTGTTCCACTCTTGCCGCCCTAGTTTCCGTCATATCGGTGTTATGTTCCCGGATTTTGCGTTCCTTACGCGGTTGGGTTATAATGGGAACCCCTTGACAGTTCGCCTTGATTAAAACTTTTCCAGCAATGCCCAACCTTGGTTTTACCATTTGCCACCTAGCCTCTTTTTCCCTTGGGTTTCCGGAGCCCGAGGGTCATCTTATTTAAACCCCCTCGGGCCAGTGCTCCTCCGAGTGTTGGTCCAACCTAGAGCCCCTTGCAGCGCCACCTCGGGGAAACTCGAGGGCTGGTTTTAGTTCTACGGATTGCTTATCCGATTGTGCCCTGAGGAACGAGATATGTGCAGCTCCTATCGGGATTTGTCCGCACATTCGGGCGGTGTTGCTGGTCTTGTTTTAACCTGTCGAAGTGTCTTGAAGAACCGAGGTACCGAGTCTGATCGGAACGTCTCGGGAGGAGGTCTATTCCTTCATTGACCGTGAGAGCTTATCATGGGCTAAGTTGGGACTCCCTTGTAGGGATTTGAACTTTCGAAAGCCGTGCCCGTGGTTATGGGCAGATGGGAATTTGTTAATGTCCGGTTGTAGATAACTTGAACCTTAACTTAATTAAAATGAATCAACAGCGTGAGTTACCGTGATGGCCTCTTCTCGGCGGAGTCCGGGAAGTGGACACGGTGTTGGAGTAATGTTTGCGCAGGTTTCTCTCTAGTTTCTCGCTCGCGCTTTGCCTCCTCTTCTCGCTCTCTTTTGCGAACAGGTTAGCCACCATATATGCTAGTCGCTTGCTGCAGCTCCACATATTTACCTTGTCTTACCTATAAGCTTAAATAGTCTTGATCGCGAGGGTGCGAGATTGCTGAGTCCCTGTGGCTCACAGATTACTATTAAACCAGATGCAGGGCCTGATGATTCCGCTCTAGGTGACGCGCTTGAGCTCAAGTGGGAGTTCGACGAGGACTCTCAACGATACTACGTGTCTTTCCCTGATGATCAGTAGTGGTGCCCAGTTGGGGGTGATCGGGACCGTGTCGCATGTTGGGTTATCTTTTATTTTGGCGCTGTAGTCGGGCCATGAGTGTTTGGATGATGTATTGTTATTTATGTACTTGATTGACGTGGCGAGTGTAAGCCAACTATGTTATCTCCCCTTTATTATTCATATTACATGGGATGTTGTGAAGATTGTCTAACTTGCGACATATGCCTTCAATGCGATTATGCCTCTAAGTCGTGCCTCGACACGTGGGAGATATAGTCGCATCGAGGGTGTTACAAGTTGGTAATCAGAGCCTTCCCCGACCTTAGGAGCCCCATTGCTTGATCGTTTTTAGCAGCCGAGTTGTGTCTAGAAAAATGTTTTGAGTCATTTAGGAATTCCCCAATATGTAATCCAACTCTTGCCGTTTCTGGCCTTAAGTTATTTTATTTTCTCGGGTTCGGGTCTTTGTCTCCGTGTGTAGTTATCGTTGTCATGCATCTCATATCATATCATCATGTGCATTGCATTTGCATACGTGTTCATCTCATGCATTCGAGCATTTTCCCCGTTGTCCGTTTTGCATTCCGGTGCTTCGTTCTCCTCCGGTGGTCTTTTCTACCTTTCTTTTGTGTGTGGGGATTAAACATTTCCGGATTGGACCGAGACTTTCCAAGCGGCCTTGGTTTACTACCGGTAGACCGCCTGTCAAGTTTCGTACCATTTGGACTTCGTTTGATGCTCCAACGGTTAACCGAGGGACCGAAAAGGCCTCGTGTGTGTTGCAGCCCAACACCCCTCCAAGTTGGCCCCAAACCCACCAAAACCCTCTCCATCATCTAGAGCATTCGATCACGATCGCGTGGCCGAAAACCGCACATCATTTGGACACTCCTAGCTCCCTCTATGCCTATATATACCTCCCCCATTCCAAATCTCGGATCCCCTCCTCAAAACCCTAAAAAAATATCTCCATAAAGTGACCAAAGGTGACCTCCGTAAAGTGATCATGAACGAGGCTCACAATTCTCTCCTCTCCATCCACCCTGGGAGTACGAAGATGTATCAGGACCTCAAGCAGGCTTATTGGTGGACTCGAATGAAGTGCGAGATTGCTCAATTCGTGAACGAGTGTGATGTCTGCAGAAGAGTGAAGGCAGAACACCAAAGGCCAGCTGGTCTCCTCCAACCTCTTGCCATTCCAGAATGGTAGTTTGACCACATTGAGATGGACTTCGTGACTGGGTTTCCAAAGTCCAAACATGGCAATGATGCTATATTCGTTGTCATCGACAAACTCACTAAAGTGGCCCACTTTCTGCCTATCAAAGAGTCAATCACTGTAGCTCAATTGGCGGAACTCTATACCTCTCGAATTGTCTCTCTGCACGGTATTCCACAAGTGATCTCTTCAGACCATGGCAGCATCTTTACCTCCAAGTTTTGGGATTCTTTTCAGAAGGCCATGGGCACCAACATCTGCTTCAGCACAGCTTTCCATCCTCAAACTAGCGGTCAAGTCGAGCGTGTCAACCAGATTCTTGAAGATATGCTCAGGGCTTGTGTGATCTCCTTCGGCATGAAGTGGGAGGATTGTCTTCCTTATGCTGAATTCTCCTACAACAACAGTTTTCAAGCAAGTTCGGGCAAGGCCCCATTTGAAATTCTGTATGGCAGGAAGTGTCGTACCCCTCTCAACTGATCTGAAACCGGTGAACGTCAGCTTCTCGGAAATGACTTAATCACAGAGGCAGAGGAAATGTGCAAAGTCATTCGAGATAACCTCAAAGCAGCCCAATCCCGCCAGAAGAGCTACTATGATAGTAAGCACCGCGATTTGGCTTTCGAGATCGGAGATCATGTTTACCTCCGCGTCTCTCCTATGAAAGGGACTCGTCGCTTCGGTATCAAAGGGAAGCTTGCCCCCAGATACGTGGGACCTTTCAAGATTGTCAGCAAGAGAGGCGATCTCGCCTATCAACTCGAGCTTCCTTCAAACTTTGCAAATGTTCATGATGTGTTCCATGTCTCTCAGCTCTGAAAGTGCTTCAAGACTCCTGACCGCACCTTCAACTTCGAGGACATTGAGCTCCAAGAAGATCTCTTCTATCGTAAGCACCAAGTTGCTATTCTTGAAGAGACTGAACGCAAGACTCGCAACAAGTCAATCAAATTCCTCAAAGTCAAGTGGTCACACCATTCCTACCGTGAAGCTACCTGGGAACGTGAGGATCACCTCCATTCTGAGTACCCGGCGTTCTTTCAGTCCTAGATCTCGGGACGAGATCCTTTCGTAGTGGTGGAGTGTTGTAACACCCCGGATATGATTTACCCAATATGTAATCCAACTCTTGCCGTTTCCGGCCTTAAGTTATTTTATTTTCTCGGGTTCGGGTCTTTGTCTCCGTGTGTTGTTATCGTTGTCATGCATCTCATATCATCTCATCATGTGCATTGCATTTGCATACGTGTTCATCTCATGCATTCGAGCATTTTCCCCGTTGTCCGTTTTGCATTCCGGCGCTTCGTTCTCCTCCGGTGGTCATTTCTACCTTTCTTTCGTGTGTGGGTATTAAACATTTCCGGATTGGACCGAGACTTGCCAAGCGGCCTTGGTTTACTACCGGTAGACCGCCTGTCAAGTTTTGTACCATTTGGACTTCGTTTGATGCTCCAACGGTTAACCGAGGGACCGAAAAGGCCTCGTGTGTGTTGCAGCCCAACACCCCTCCAAGTTGGTCCCAAACCCACCAAAACCCTCTCCATCATCTAGAGCATTCGATCACGATCGCGTGGCCGAAAACGAGATATGTGCAGCTCCTATCGGGATTTGTCGGCACATTCGGGCGGTGTTGCTGGTCTTGTTTTAACCTGTCGAAGTGTCTTGAAGAACCGAGGCACCGAGTCTGATCGGAACGTCTCGGGAGGAGGTCTATTCCTTCGTTGACCGTGAGAGCTTGTCATGGGCTAAGTTGGGACTCCCCTACAGGGATTTGAACTTTCGAAAGCCGTGCCCACGGTTATGGGCAGATGGGAATTTGTTAATGTCCGGTTGTAGATAACTTGAACCTTAACTTAATTAAAATGAATCAATAGTGTGAGTTGCCGTGATGGTCTCTTCTCGGGGGAGTCCGGGAAGTGAACACGGTGTTGGAGTAATGCTTGCCGCAGGTTGCCCCCTAGTTGTTCGACCGTGCTTTGCCTCCTCTTTTCGCTCTCTTTTGCGAATAGGTTAGCCATCATATATTCTAGTCGCTTGCTGCACCTCCACATATTTACCTTACCTTACCTATTAAGCTTAAATAGTCTTGATCGCGAGGGTGCGAGATTGCTGAGTCCCTGTGGCTCACAGATTACTTCCAAACCAGATGTAGGGCCTGATGATTCCGCTCCAGGTGACGCGCTTGAGCTCAAGTGGGAGTTCGACGAGGACTCTCAACGATACTATGTGTCTTTCCCTGATGATCAGTAGTGGTGCCCAGTTGGGGTGATTGGGACCATGTCGCATGTTGGGTTATCTTTTATTTTGGCTCCGTAGTCGGGCCATGAGTGTTTGTATGATGTAATGCTATTTTATGTACTTGATTGACGTGGCGAGTGTAAGCCAACTATGTTATCTCCCCTTTTATTATCTATATATTACATGGGATGTTGTGAAGATTGCCTAACTTGCGACATATGCCTTCAATGCGATTATGCCTCTAAGTCGTGCCTCGACACGTGGGAGATATAGTCGCATCGAGGGTGTTACAAGTTGGTAATCAGAGCCTTCCCCGACCTTAGGAGCCCCCACTGATTGATCGTTTTTAGCAGCCGAGTTGTGTCTAGAAAAATGTTTTGAGTCATTTAGGAATTACCCAATATGTAATCCAACTCTTGCCATTTCCGGCCTTAAGTTATTTTATTTTCTCGGGTTTGGGTCTTTGTCTCCGTGTGTTGTTATCGTTGTCATGCATCTCATATCATGTCATCATGTGCATTGCATTTGCATACGTGTTCATCTCATGCATTCGAGCATTTTCCCCGTTGTCCGTTTTGCATTCCGGTGCTTCGTTCTCCTCCGGTGGTCATTTCTACCTTTCTTTTGTGTGTGGGGATTAAACATTTCCGGATTGGACCGAGACTTTCCAAGCGGCCTTGGTTTACTACCGGTAGACCGCCTGTCAAGTTTCGTACCATTTGGACTTCGTTTGATGCTCCAACGGTTAACCGAGGGACCGAAAAGGCCTCGTGTGTGTTGCAGCCCAACACCCCTCCAAGTTGGCCCCAAACCCACCAAAACCCTCTCCATCATCTAGAGCATTCGATCACGATCGCGTGGCCGAAAACCGCACATCATTTGGACACTCCTAGCTCCCTCTATGCCTATATATACCTCCCCCATTCCAAATCTCGGATCCCCTCCTCGAAACCCTAAAAAAATATCTCCTCCGCCATGCCGGACATTGTCCGTCTGGCCGGACATGCCATCCTCGTAAATCGTGCACCGGATCTCAGATCTAGATCCAAAAACGTGGGTTGACTTTCTCCCGAAACCCTAGTTCATATGCCCATGTTCATCGTGCCGTAACTTTGCATCCGTAACTCCGTTTTGCGCATATAGCATATCAAAATGTTCGCCTCAGAGAGTACATCATTTCATTCCATTGCATCATTTTCATTTGAGTTCATCTTGATGCCCGAAATGCTTTTAGAAGAGTGCTACTTGAGATAATTGTCAGATCTGCTGCTCCATTTAGATATTTGTCATTTTTGCCATGATTATTGTGTGCATGATATGCCCCTGAGTTCTACATATGCTTTGTTAAGGGTTTTGCCATCTTTCCAGAGGTGCAACCCATGTATTTTTGTGATGTGTGTGGTGACTAGCACAAACTTGCAAAGTGAGGCACTTGGTAATGCTGATTTCAGGGACTTAGCTTTTCCACTAAGTCCTTGACCTGTTTATCTCATATGGCCATATGTTCATGTTGTTTCCTAGTGATCCGTACCTCTTTTGAGGATGATCAGTAAGGATGTTTTATTAATATTGTAGTGCTCTATCCATCCATGTCTTTGTTTGCAATTATGGAGCACCCTAGCTTGAGCCAATCGAGCTCTACTTTTGTCATTTCGTGAATCTGGGCAGATTGTCTACTTGTTAGCGATTTTGCCGAGGATGTTGTAGTTGATCCGTGCATGCTATGTTATTGTTCTTGCCATGTATAGCTTGAATTTTGTGTATTCTTGATGTGTGTATGCTTAGATTGTCATGACTTGCTCTGTAGTGAGTGCATCGAGCTCGTAAACATGCCTACTTGATATCTGTTTCAGCATGCTCCAGTTTTCACTAAGTCTGAGAACTGATTATGTTTTTGCCATGTTCACATGCTTGCAATTGTATTTTCTGATCCCTTTTGGCTCAAGGTCACTAAGGGACTTTTGTTAAGCTCCTTGAGTAGCTCCATGCCATGCTTTACTTTGCCATGTTCAGGTCCTGTAGCATATAGTTTTCATGCTCCGAAGAGTGCTATCTGATCTGAAATTCCAGACAAGTGTTAATTTCACTAAGTCTGAGATCTGTTTGTCAATTGCATTTTTGCCATGCTTGTTTGAACCTGTTAATGGATGAATTGGCCGTAGCTCAGTGCTAGACTTTTGTTAAGCATCATGAATGCATCCCTGCCATGTATTTTTATGCCATGTTTGAGTGCCGTAGCATGTTCATCTCGTTGCATTTAGATGGCTACTTGCTGTAAATCGCAGAACGTGGTCATATTTGAATTGTTTGCCATTTCCAAACCGTAACTCTGATTCCGGCGTTCTTTATATCGTTTTCAAGAGATTTCATCTCATCTTTCCAGTGGCACACTTGGATTTCCAAGTTGAGGCCAGGTTCATGCATTCCTTGTCTCATCTTGCATATGCATCCCGCATCGCATCCCGCATAGCATACCATCCTTGCATCATATTGTTTGAGCCTTGCACGTGGTTGATTGTGTTCCGTTTGCTTGTTTGTCTTGTTTGGGTAGAGATGGGAGACGAGTTCGCTAACGAGAAGCCCGTTGAGTTTGCTTTCGAGGATCCAGTCAACTCTGACAACTTTGCAGGCAAGATGATCATACCCTCGAAATCACTACTATCTTTGCTTTGCTAGATGCTCGCTCTTTTGCTATGCCAATGCTACGATGCCTACCACTTGCTTTCAAGCCTCCCATATTTCCATGACAAACCTCTAACCCACCACGTCCTAGCAAACCGTTGATTGGCTATGTTACCGCTTTGCTCAGCCCCTCTTATAGCGTTGCTAGTTGTAGGTGAAGATTGGAGACCGTTCCTTGTTGGAACATTATTTACTTGTTGGGATATCATTATATTGCCATGTTATCTTAATGCATCTATATACTTGGTAAAGGGTGGAAGGCTCGGCCTCTCGCCTAGTGTTTTGTTCCACTCTTGCCGCCCTAGTTTCCGTCATATCGGTGTTATGTTCCCGGATTTTGCGTTCCTTACGCGGTTGGGTTATAATGGGAACCCCTTGATAGTTCGCCTTGATTAAAGCTTTTCCAGCAATGCCCAACCTTGGTTTTACCATTTTCCACCTAGCCTCTTTTTCCCTTGGGTTTCCGGAGCCCGAGGGTCATCTTATTTAAACCCCCCCGGGCCAGTGCTCCTCTGAGTGTTGGTCCGACCGAGTAGACTGTGGGGCCACCTCGGGGCAACTTGAGGGTTGGTTTTACTCGTAGGATGTCTCATCTGAGTGTGCCCTGAGAACGAGATATGTGCAGCTCCTATCGGGATTTGTCGGCACATTCGGGCGGTGTTGCTGGTCTTGTTTTAACCTGTCGAAGTGTCTTGAAGAACCGAGGTACCGAGTCTGATCGGAACGTCTCGGGAGGAGGTCTATTCCTTCGTTGACCGTGAGAGCTTGTCATGGGCTAAGTTGGGACTCCCCTGCAGGGATTTGAACTTTCGAAAGCCGTGCCCGCGGTTATGGGCAGATGGGAATTTGTTAATGTCCGGTTGTAGATAACTTGAACCTTAACTTAATTAAAATGAATCAACAGTGTGAGTTGCCGTGATGGTCTCTTCTCGGCGCAGTCCGGGAAGTGAACACGGTGTTGGAGTAATGCTTGCCGCAGGTTGCCCCCTAGTTGTTCGACCGTGCTTTGCCTCCTCTTTTCGCTCTCTTTTGCGAATAGGTTAGCCATCATATATTCTAGTCGCTTGCTGCACCTCCACATATTTACCTTACCTTACCTATTAAGCTTAAATAGTCTTGATCGCGAGGGTGCGAGATTGCTGAGTCCCTGTGGCTCACAGATTACTTCCAAACCAGATGTAGGGCCTGATGATTCCGCTCCAGGTGACGCGCTTGAGCTCAAGTGGGAGTTCGACGAGGACTCTCAACGATACTATGTGTCTTTCCCTGATGATCAGTAGTGGTGCCCAGTTGGGGTGATCGGGACCGTGTCGCAGGTTGGGTTATCTTTTATTTTGGCGCCGTAGTCGGGCCATGAGTGTTTGTATGATGTAATGCTATTTTATGTACTTGATTGACGTGGCGAGTGTAAGCCAACTATGTTATCTCCCCTTTTATTATCTATATATTACATGGGATGTTGTGAAGATTGCCTAACTGGCGACATATGCCTTCAATGCGATTATGCCTCTAAGTCGTGCCTCGACACATGGGAGATATAGTCGCATCGAGGGTGTTACAGCAGAGGTGCTCCCTTATGCCCTAGCCGAATTAACGGGAACATGGGGCATAAATACAAGAGCTAGGCAACCCAGATTGGCCAAAACTTAAGTCATATCGATGCATATAATGGCGAAAAAGGTACATGCAGAAGCATGACACATGTGCGGGGCCTGAGGCCCAGATAAATAATTAAGCTTCTGTGAAAGAAGCCCCCAGGTATGGAGCGCGGCTAGCGCATCTCTAATGTGCAAGCGAGGCACAAGTTGGCCGTTAAAGGCCTAGAGAAAGAATAAAAGAAAGGAAGAAAGAAAAACAAGACAGATAATGTATATGCAAAAAATGGACAAAGGAAGGGGACGAACATAGAGTCCGGTATTAGGCGTAGAATCTTCGGAGCCTGGCCGCGTTCCATGGGTTCGGCTCGAGTCGACTAGTCGATGCATCCCGCAGTCGGTACGCTCCGCCGGTCAGAACTTGGTTGATAATGAAGGGACCTTCCCATTTGGGATCGAGCTTGTTCTTTTTCTTGTTCGGCAGGCATAGAACTAGTTCGCCAACGTTATAAGTTTTGGCCCGTACTTCTCTGCTTTGGTATCTGCGAGCCCGTTGCTGATAAAATGCGGAACAGGATTTGGCTACGTCGCGCTCCTCCTCCAGGGTGTCCAGACTATCCTGCCGATCAAGCTCAGCTTCTCTTTCTTCGTACATGCACACTCGAGGTGAGTCATGAATTATGTCACAGGGCAAGACTGCCTCTACGCCGTACACCATAAAGAAGGGTGTATATCCGGTACTACGATTCGGCATGGTCCGCAGCCCCCAGAGTACGGAGTCGAGCTTCTCTACCCAGTGCGTGTTAGACTCCGTTAAGGAACGCACTAATCTGGGTTTAATGCCGCTCATTATAAGACTGTTTGCTCGCTCGACTTGACCGTTGGTTTGTGGGTGATAGACTGAAGCATAATCGAGCTTGATGCCCATTTTGATGCACCAGAGTTTTACCTCATCGGCTGTGAAGTTTGCGCTATTGTCAGTGATGATGCTGTGGGGGACGCCATAATGGTGTACGACCCCAGATATGAAGTCTATCACTAGTCCGGATTCGGCTGTTTTAATGGGTTTGGCCTCTATCCATTTGGTGAATTTATCCACCATGACCAGTAAGTATTTTTTTTGTGGGTTCCCCCTTTAAGGGGTCCAACCATGTCAAGCCCCCAGACCGTGAAGGGCCACGTAATGGGGATTGTTTGGAGGGCGGTGGGTGGCATGTGGCTTTTATTTGCAAAGAGCTAGCAACCGGCGCAACGTTGGACCAAGTCCTGTGCATCTGCCCGAGCCGCTGGCCAATAGAATCCTATACGGAAGGCCTTGCTTACAAGAGCCCGGGCTGCGGCATGGTGACCGCCGAGTCCGGCGTGGATTTCAGCCAAAAGGTTCCGCCCTTCTTCTTCGGAGATGCACCTTTGAAGGACTCCGGTAGTGCTTTTTTTATACAATTCTCCTTTGTGGACCCTGTAGGCCTTAGATCACCGCACTATGCAGCGTGCCTCATTTTGGTCCTCGAAAGTTCCTGCCTAGTTAGGTAGGCCAGGAATGGTTCTGTCCATGGGGCGATAATGGCCATTATTACGTGGGTTGAAGGTGTTATTTCGGTGGCGGAGCCTCCCATTGTGTCAGAGTATTCGGTATCGGGCATTTTGGCTGGGTCCGGACTATTGTTACCGGTGTCCCCTTCCCATACTACGGATGGCTTGAACAGCCTTTCCAGAAATATGTTGGGGAGGACCGCATCGCGTTTTGCGCCGATGCGGGCGAGGATATCTGCCGCTTGATTGTTTTCTCGAGCCACATGGTGAAATTCGAGTCCCTTGAACCGAGCTGACATTTTTAGGATGGCGTTTCGGTAGGCCGCCATTTTCGGATCCTTGGCATCAAAGTCTCCATTTATTTGGGATATTGCAAGGTTTGAATCCCCACGCACCTCCAGGCGTTGAATGCCCATGGAGACTGCCATCCGAAGACCATGCAACAGAGCTTCGTATTCGGCTGCGTTGTTGGAGTCTGTATACAATATTTGCAGTACGTACTGAACGGTATCTCCGGTTGGGGACGTCAGGACGATGCTAGCCCCTAGACTAGCCAGCATTTTAGAACAGTCGAAGTGCATGATCCAATTGGAGTATGCGCCGTACTCTTTAGGGAGTTCGGCCTCCGTCCATTCGGCGACAAAGTCGGCCAATACTTGCGACTTAATGGCCCGTCGAGGTTTGTATGTTATGTCGAATGGGAGGAGCTCAATGGCCCATTTAGCAATCCAGCCCGTAGCGTCGCGGTTGTTTATAATATCATTAAGTGGCACTTCCGAGGCTACTGTAATCGAACACTCTTGAAAGTAGTGTCGCAGCTTCCAGGATGCCATGAATACCGCATATGCTATCTTTTGATAATGTGGGTACCGTGATTTGCATGGAGTGAGGACAGTGGATACATAGTATACCGGCCTTTGAAGAGGGAATTTATGTCCGACGGCTTCTCGTTCGATGACGAGCACTGCGCTTACAACTTGATGAGTTGCTGCAATGTACAACATCATTGGTTCGCCGATGTTTGGCGCGGCCAGGATTGGGTTGGTTGCCAAAATGGCCTTTATTTCTTCCAATCCGGTTGTGGCAGCGTCCGTCCACTCAAAGTGTTCGGTGCACCGAAGGAGGCGATAAAGGGGTAAAGCCTTTTCTCCTAAGCGGGAGATAAAGCGGCTTAGAGCCGCTAATACGTCTCCAACGTATCTATAATTTTTGATTGCTCCATGCTATATTATCTACTTTTTTGGGCAATATTGGGCTTTATTTTCCACTTTTATATTATTTTTGGGACTAACCTATTAACCGGAGGCCCAGCCCAGATTTGCTGTTTTATGCCTATTTCAGTGTTTTGAAGAAAAGAAATATCAGACGGAGTCGAAACGGAACGAAATCAACTGGAGAAGTTATTTTTGGAAGGAAACACACCTGATGGACTTGGACTCCACGTCAAGGAAGGAATGAGGTGCTCACGAGGGTGGGGGCGCCCCCCCTAGGGCGCCCCCCTGTCTCGTGGGGCCCTCGTGGCTCCCCTGACGTACCTCCTGCACCCATATATACCTACGTGACCTAAAACTTCCAGAACGCAAGATTAGATCGAGAGTTCCGCCGCCAGAAGCCTCCGTAGCCACCAAAAGTCAATCGGGACCCTGTTCCGGCACCCTGCCGGAGGGGGGATCCCTCACCGGTGGCCATCTTCATCATCCCGGCGCTCTCCATGACGAGGAGGGAGTAGTTCTCCCTCGGGGCTGAGGGTATGTACCAGTAGCTATGTGTTTGATCTCTCTCTCTCTCGTGTTCTTGATTTGGCACGATCTTGATGTATCGCCAACTTTGCTATTATAGTTGGATCCTATGTTTCTCCTCCCCCTCTTCTCTCTTGTAATGAATTGAGTTTCCCCTTTGAAGTAATCTTATCGGATTGAGTCTTTAAAGACTTGAGAACACTTGATGTATGTCTTGCCGTGGATATCTGTGGTGACAATGGGATACCACGTGCCACTTGATGTATGTTGAGGTGATCAACTTGCGGGTTTCGTGACATTGGGAACCTATGCATAGGGGTTGGCACACGTTTTTGTCGTGATTCTCCGGTAGAAACTTTGGGGCACTCTTTGAGGTCCTTTGTGTTTGTTGAATAGATGAATTGAGATTGTGTGATGCATACCGTATAATCATGCCCACGGATACTTGAGGTGACAATGGAGTATCTAGGTGACATTAGGGTTTTGGTTGATTTGTGTCTTAAGGTGTTATTCTAGTATGAACTCTAGGGCTGTTTGTGACACTTATAGGAATAGCCCAACGGATTGATTGGAAAGAATAACTTTGAGGTGGTTTCGTACCCTACCATAATCTCTTCGTTTGTTCTCCGCTATTAGTGACTTTGGAGTGACTTTTTGTTGCATGTTGAGGGATAGTTATGTGATCCAATTATGTTAGTATTGTTGAGGGAACTTACACTAGCGAAAGTATGAACCCTAGGCCTTGTTTACCATCATTGCAATACCGTTTACGCTCACTTTTATTACTTGCTACCTTGCTGTTTTTATAATTTCAGATTACAAATACTCATATCTACTATCCATATACCACTTGTTTCACCATCTCTTCGCCGAACTAGTGCACCTATACAATTTACCATTGTATTGGGTGTGTTGGGGACACAAGAGACTCTTTGTTATTTGGTTGCAGGGTTGCTTGAGAGAGACCATCTTCATCCTACGCCTCCTACGGATTCATAAACCTTAGGTCATCCACTTGAGGGAAATTTGCTACTGTCCTACAAACCTCTGCACTTGGAGGCCCAACAACGTCTACAAGAAGAAGGTTGTGTAGTAGACATCAGCCGCCACACATCCAGTTAACTTCTGGATTTTTTTGAGGTCTGTTGGGGTAGCCAACTGTGACAAAGCTTGGATTTTGGCCGGATTAGCTTCAATACCTCTACTGGAGATAATGAAACCCAGGAGCTTTCCGGCTGGTACACCGAAAACACATTTTTTCGGATTGAGCTTGATGTCGTATGTTCGGAGGTTGTCGAATGTGAGCCTCAAGTCGTCTATCAAAGAGTCGACGTGCTTGGTTTTAACGACCACATCATCTACGTATGCCTCTACTATTTTGCCGATTTGTTTCTCCAGACATGTCTGAATCATGCGCTGATATGTTGCGCCGGCGTTTTTGAGCCCAAAAGGCATTGTATTGAAACAGAAGGGACCGTATGGTGTGATGAA
Source organism: Triticum urartu (assembly GCF_003073215.2). Taxonomy (NCBI): domain Eukaryota; kingdom Viridiplantae; phylum Streptophyta; class Magnoliopsida; order Poales; family Poaceae; genus Triticum; species Triticum urartu. The sequence continues at coordinate 433,858,611 of NC_053022.1, read as the reverse complement.
TGCCATTGCGGCTTGGTCGGACTCCGCCATCTTGATTTGGTGGTAACCGGAGTATGCGTCGAGGAAACACAATGACTCGTGTCTTGCTGTAGCATCGATAATTTGGTCAATGCGGGGGAGGGGGAAGGGATCCTTTGGGCAAACTTTATTGAGGTCCTTGAAGTTGACACAAAGGCGCCAGGATTTATCCTTCTTTGGTACCATCACCAGGTTTGCTAGCCAGTCTGGGTGTTTTATCTCTCTGATGATCCGGCCTCCAATAACTTGGCTAGTTCCTCTCCCATGGCCTGTCTCTTAGGTTCGGAGAAACGCCGAAGAGCTTGCTTGACCGGCTTGAATCCCTTTATGATATGGAGGCTATGCTCGGCCAGCCCGCGTGGGATTCCTGGCATGTCTGAGGGGTGCCAGGCGAATATGTCCCAGTTCTCGCGCAGGAACTGTCGTAGTGCGGCGTCCACGGCGGGTTTTAACTATGCCCCGATGGAGGCTGTTTTTGTAGGGTCCGTTGGGTGGACTTGGAATTTGACTATTTCATCCGCTGGTTTAAAAGAGGCGGACTTGGATCTCTTATCGAGTATCCCGTCCTCCCTGTTCACTGTGGAGCGTAGCGTGGTTAGCTCCTCGGCTGAGAGGGCTTCGGATAATGCCTCGAGGGCCAGTGCGGCTGTCTTGTTTTCGGCGCGGAGTGCTGTGTCCGGATCACTAGCGAGAGTGATAATTCCGTTGGGCCCGGGCATTTTGAGCTTCATGTACCCGTAATGGGGTATGAATTGGAAGATTGTAAACTCCCCCCGCCCTAACAGGGCGTGGTAACCGCTACTGAACGGGGCCACTTGGAACGTAATCTCTTCGGACCTATAATTCTCTGGCGTGCCGAACACCACATCTAGTGTGATTTTGCCTGTACAGCGCGCTTCCCGACTAGGGATTATTCCTCTAAAGGTTGTGCTGCTTCGCTCGATGCGGTTCCAGTCTATTTCCATTTTTTGAAGGGTTTCCTCATAGATGAGGTTTAATCCGCTGCCGCCGTCCATGAGTACCTTGGTGAGTCGAAAGCCGTCCACAATTGGACTGAGGACCAGTGCGGCTGGTGCTCGGGTTGTTCGGAATTTAGGTTCATCACTGGCATTGAAGGTAATAGCCGTGTCACTCCATGGATTTATTGCTGCTACGTGGCAGATTTCGGCCATGCTGCCGAGTGTTCGCTTGCGCCTATTATTTGACGCAAATGTCTCAAAGACTGTTAACACTGTATTGTTATCCACGGGATGGTGCTCTGTGGCATTTGGGATAAGAAGATCCTCACCACTTTTGGCCACCTGCCGGAGTATCCAACATGCTCTAAGGCTGTGCATTGGTATTGTATCCGCTGTACTATGAAGTTTGCAGGGTCCATTGAGCCATCCCTCCAGTACGGTTCCATGCCCTATAGAGGGTTTTTGCTTTTTGGTAGTTGACCCAGGTGTCTTTTGATAGTGCACCATTTTATTTCGGACTGAGTTCGTATTTAGGGCCGGATTATCCCCAAAAGTTTGTTTCGGTTTTCCAGGCACTTTCCATCGCACAGTACTTTCGTACTATGGATGCCAAGTCAGTGAAGCGTGATATCTCACGGTGATTTATGGCATTAAGGATTCCCTTGTCCGTGCAATTATTGCAGAAAAATAAGATTGCGTCTTCCTCGCAATAGTCCTTAACCTTGTTCATCGCAAGGAGGAATCTGGCCCAATAGTGATGTATTGTTTCCTGGGGCTCTTGCCTGATGTGGGAAAGATCGCTTATGTTTGGTTGGGTGGGTGCAATTGAATCCAAACCCTTACCCGATCTGGGATCCAGGGGCCGAGGAATTTCCAATTTTGGAAATTCTGGTTCCGGGGTGTTGTCCGATAATCCTGGCCCGCTGCCTGACTCTAAGTTCAGGGATTGGATGTTGTCCTCCCGCGAACGGGTATCCGACTCGGAGAGCTCAGGAATCCGGACATAGTTGGTCCTCAATATGGAGGAGAGGTCGCCGCATTGTTCCTCCACCACTGCAATATGATGGGTGACCGACGGAGAGTTAATCTCCCTTTGATCGTGTTTAAGCCCAATCCGATCATAGTCCGTAGCGACTCCCAGGGCGGCGATGCGATCCAAGATCTCGTTTAGGGAGGCGAGCTCCACCGGATCCATCTGTTCGGCGAGTGCCGATTTAACGTGGAGGCTGTTTTTGATGACCCGAGAAGTTATCGTCGGCGCGGCGGCCGAACAGGCGGTCATGATGAAACCGCCTAGCCGGAGAGTTTGGCCGATAGCCAAAGCTCCCCCAACAGTAGTACCGTCTTTAGAGACGAGACGAGACATCCTTCCTTCTGGCGACGTCACAGAGGAACTCTCAATGAAAGCACCAATGTCGGTGTCAAAACTGGCGGATCTCGGGTAGGGGGTCCCGAACTGTGCGTCTAAGGCGGATGGTAACAGGAGGCAGGGGACACGATGTTTTACCAGGTTCGGGCCCTCTTGATGGAGGTAAAACCCTACGCCCTGCTAGATTAATATTGATGATATGGGTAGTACAAGAGTAGATCTACCACGAGATCGGAGAGGCTAAACCTTAGAAGCTAGCCTATGGTATGATTGTATGTTGTCCTACGGACTAAAACCCTCCGGTTTATATAGACACCAGAGGGGCTAGGGTTACACAAGGTCGGTTACAAAGGAGGAGATATATACATCCGTATTGCCTAGCTTGCCTTCCACGCCAAGTAGAGTCCCATCCGGACACGAGACGAAGTCTTCAATCTTGTATCTTCATAGTCCAACAGTCCGGCTAAAGGATATAATCCGGCTGTCCGGATACCCCCTAATGCAGGACTCCCTCAGGTACCCTTGAAGGGCTCTTGCAAATGTTACTTTCTTGGGTCTAGGAGTGTGCCAAGTGGTGTGCCCAGATTTTGCAATGTGTCACATACTGAACACACCGTTGAGATTTCTGGGTTTTTTAGCACATGTTTTCAGGGTTTATAAGCTTTTCAGTTTTTTCTTAGGTTTTGGAGGATTTTTTTCAGGAAGTAGTATTATTCCGTGAGAAGTACAACATGTGTTTCTACGAGAATCACAACTGTGATTTTGAAAAAGTAAAAGTACAGGAGGCACAACTATACTTTTCAATAGGAAAAAGGACATATGTGCTTCCACGAGAAGCCCAACTGAGCTTCCTTGAAAAAGGAAAAAAGCACAGCCTGTGCTTCCATGAGAAGCACAACTATGCTTTCCAAAAATAGAAAAAACACGGTTCGTGCTTCCGCGAGAAGCACAAATATGCTTCCCAAAAGAGAGAATCACAGTTGTACTCCCGCTCCCCCCTGTTTTGTTTTCTTTTTTTGCTTTTGGTTTTTTGTTTTCGTTCTTTTGTTTCCGGTTCTTCCCAATTCCCTTTTTTCCCTAGATTTTTGTAAAAAAAAGTTCGTCAAAACTTAGTAACAGGGAATTTATTTTCAAAGATTTCGAGCGAGAAATCTAACTGGGAAAGGGATGACAAGCAAATGTTTTTTTTGTGGCAAGTTTAGTTGGGAAGAGACTGTAAATTCTGCCCTTTTTTGCCGCAAAAGTTATCCCCTTTCCAGAAAATGTCATGCTTTTTGAAGAAAAACTGTCACTCCATACAACTAACTTGCCACCTAAACCGTTCACAAATGCCAAACACTCAACAAACGTTCGGCGGCTATTACGGTCCAAAGAAAAAAAAACCTAAACCAGGCCGTCCGCATCCTCACACGGGGCGATTCTCACGAAATGAACAACGTGCACAAATCTTGAAGCACCAAAAAATCTGGACGGAGACTTGGCTGAGATTTAGCAAGCCGGAAATAGGTATATACAGCGCAGGGAGTTGTCGGAAAAGTCTAGAGAGAACGAGACAAGCAACAAGCTTGCGCCTGGGATGGATCCGTAGCAGGAGCAAACTGGTGAGTCCTGTGTCGCCTATGGTCTCGGGCCGCGCAACGTCGCCGTTTACTGTGTCGCTTACGGTCCCTGGGCGCGCAACGTCGCCGGTCCCTGTGTCGGCTACGGCCCCCGGGCGCGCGACGTCGCCACGCGAGCAACCTCCAGCAGTCTCGTCGCGATCAACAGACAGCTTGGACTGGTCCTCCACGGGAGATCGCCGACCAGTTACGTGTTAATTCAGGTAAGGGATCGCTTCTGCCATGTTGGTTTCGTAGCATAATGAAGTCGTGCTTGCAACTAACATTCCTTGCTGGGGAGATTCCTATATGACACACCAAGTTTGGCATGCATACCAACACCATGGTTAAATTTCCAACGGTCAACATCCAATGTCCGGCACCAGATGTTTCCTTCCACAATGCAGCAACACCGGCCATGTCCCCGTCGGCGCGTCCCGACAGGGCGAGCAGGCTCTTTATAAGCGCTCCGTTGTCTTCGGAGCCTCACGTACGTCGGTTCTCAACTCCCAAGTGACCAAGCAAAGCAGAGGCTGTGAGGCTCTGAGAGCTCCCTCTTGCCAATGGGCAGGAAGAAGCTGAAGAAGATGCAGAGCGCGGCGCAGCAGCAGAAGGGGAAGCTCTACATCATCATCGCCTGCATCGCCCTGCTCGTCTGCGGCTCCAAGACCCGTAAGTAGAAATGACCGACTCTACATTCATGCAGTACGTGAAGTGGTAAACATATACTTCCTCCGTTCCTAAATATTTGTTTTTTTAGATATTTTAAATGAACTATCACATACGAATGTATATAGACATATTTTAAAGTGTAAATTTATTCATTTTGCTCCGTATGTAGTCACTTATAAAAATCTTTAGAAAGACAAATATTTAAGAACAGAGGGAGTAGTTGAATGTTAATTACTCCCTCCGTAACAAAATATAAGACATTTCTATGTCTTATGCAAAACCAAAAAACGTCTTACATTTTGCATAGAGTTTATTTTTTTAGAACGAAGGCTAAAAAAAAACCTGACTTTAAATTAACAAAGCCATCAACCGATCAGGCATTATAGAGAACCAACAAAGCTAACAAAGACGAAAAAGATACAAGATACAAGTACAAGGGGCTGATGGAACAGCTTACAACGCAACACTCACTAACAAGCACAAAATAGGAAAATGGAGCACAGTTTGCTAATATCGCTGCCCACTACACGTATTTTCAAACGGTATTTATTCAAGGGGCTGAGGGAGTTTATTCAACGGTATTTTAAATGTAGGGTTGGCTGACAATATTTTAAAATATCCCGTCACAAACTATGACAGTCACACAAGTTTGATTAGTTCTCCTTTTGCGTTAAGTTTGATTAGCTCGTATAGAACCCTATATACAAACATAAGTAGAAATTTTCTTCACTTGCTTGAGTTTAGTGGAATTTCACGAAAGTTAATGTGACAGTGCATGCACTATTTTATCGCACAGGGAGTACTCACCGTCGTGATTTGAACTTGCATGACATGCATGGCTGCAGGTGTCAAGCGGCAGAAAAAATAGCTCGCTAGGAAAATGTAAGCACTGTCATAATTCTCCAACGTGGATAGTGCAAAATTACTCAACGTACCGTACACGCGTGCATCAAAGGTGTGATTGGTTTGAGGGTATAGCGAAACGAGACGGGTTGGTTCCATCAAGGCCATGGCAGCAGATTTATTCCATCGTACATTTCCTCGATGCCGTCTGACCGTCTCCTGTCTGTCAGTCAATGTATGCTATTGCTAAGCTACCAAGTTTTTGAGAAGCATTTGTATATAAAGCAGATTAAATCCGTAGGTAAATAGGGGATGAGAAATTATTTAAGTCCCATGCATGGGTGTAAAAATATCACTTTTTGGCAAATACAGTTACAAAAACGGCACAACCAGTCCAGGGATAGTCTCTCCTAGAATATGTATGATGCAAGGTGATTAGAGAGATGCTTTTAAAATAAACCGGTTTTTGATTATGTATCTGCGTTTGTTTCTATTGCAGAGGTGCCTAAGCAAGTGATTGTCCTATATAAATAAGCTATGGTAAATAAGATATCTCAATACCTTGCATTGTACACGACCTTTGACTCACATGTTTACTGAAAACTTGTAATTTTCAATCTAATCTAATAGAGAGCTCTACACTATATCATTTATCTTTATTTAATTTTTACAAGTGTTTTTAATGAATGCATAAGATTTACTCCGTACCTAGCCATCGACTGGAGAGGAAAAATACATCTAGTGCCCCCACGTCATCTCATCGAGTGACTCGGGTGGCTCGCCGCCGCCGCTGCACTAGGCCCCTCCTCATCCCCTTTCCCCCTCGCAGTTGTCGGCGGGCGCCATTCGGGCAAAGCTCCGGTCAGTGATCGGCAGTGGCAGGATTCCTGCTTCTGGGCCCTACGTCCCCTTGATGATATGGATGCGGTCATGAAGGTCGTGTGTGTGGCGGCGGATCCCAGCGTAGATTGCACTAAGAGCGTTGCTATACACACGATATACTAGGGCTCGATGTGTGAACGATCCTACATGGCAGCTTGACAGCGAGCATGCACGCAGGAGATTTGGACACGAAGGCACTATCGTTCACCGATCGTGCGGAACATATTGTGTGTGAGCAATTTCCTTGCACTAATGGCCGTACTTCGAAGCGGACGACCATGGTCTGGTGGTGGACTGCTCCTCCACGTCTTGTTCTGGGCGCCTCACCTGGTAGCCATGCTGGTCAGGCGTAGCAAGGCACGGGGCGGTGGGCTTGACCACTGATGTTGGTCGACTCCATCTGGGGCGTGGTGGTCGATGTTGCCATTGTGCGATGATACACATCGTCATGATTCAACCAGTCTTGGCTGGGGACGCCGGAGTGGCCGGTTTATCACCCAAAATTGCTCGTTGAGGTGACCACTCTGGTCTATGGCGGCGGCCATGCTGCAGATTACGATGACCACCAAAAGGTCTTTGTGAGGGTTCGTCCATCCAGATCTGGTGGTTGACTTCGGCAGCTAGATGCAAACTATGGACGACAGCTTGACGTAGAGAGGGGAGGTTGTGAAGTGGGGATATATGCACATCACATATAGCTGCTTAGACCGCGGAAAAGTAGTGGCGACAACACATCAGTGATATCGATGGTGGTGCTAATCGAGAACCCAATCTCATGCTCTGTCGAGCTCCGAGGTGAAAGCCTAGGTATGACTTGAGTTGGTTATACCTAGCAATGGCAAATTTTATGCCATTACCTTGTTGACGGCATTACTTAGATATGCTCGGACTGTTTCTTCAGGGTGAAAACCTAGATTCTATCCTTGGGTGGTTGGATTCGGCGACTACGACGCTTGAGTGTCGCTCCTTTCCTGAAGGCTTTGCTATTGAAAAACCTCGTCATACGTGTGGTTTCATGAGATGGTTGGTTCGGATATAGTCATTGATGTAGTTTACCGATCGTGGATACAATCGTTTTTGGTTTCTTTCCCTGCCTCCGCATAGCTTTGGTCTTATATGACTTTGCTATATACCGACGTGTTTTTATGTGTGCGAGTGTTGTTGTTGGTTGTGTCCATCATAGCTATGTAGAGGCCGATTGTGTGATCATTGTGTGTGTATCCTCTTGATGCTCTATTTTGAGCCAATAAAATTCACCCTTTGTCAAAAAATAAGATTTATCAAGTTCATTAATTCGAAAGGATTATAGAATTGTGACAACAAAAAAAAAAAGAAGAGCTAGGCCAAAATAATTCTACTCTTCAGCATGATATCTCTCAAATGCTCTGCTCCTGCAATCGTTTGAAGATTTGTCTCCTATTCGATGATGTCAACAATAATTAGCTGTGCGTAAACTTGTTGTGGAAGACTTAAGCATTCCTTTCATTCCAAATGGTCCAATAAATGAACATGTTTAGGGAGGCCATAGCTCTCCTTCTAGGCAAATCTGCACCTCACATGTTATGTCACCAATCTTTGATAGAGTGGACCATGACCCCTCAGGCAATGTTGAGCCTCATAAGGTGTTGGGGGAATATATAATTATACCTGAGTGTCACACCTGGTCGTACATGGGTAGTCAACAAAAGTCCAAGCAAAATTTCATAGTCAACAAGTCAAAGGAGAAGGTTAAACTGAGCTGACCCCACCTATCAGAAACCCATAGGTTATAACTCTCATGTTCTTAATGTTTCACTAAAAGTGTATTCCTGGTTTAGTTTTCGACATCAACCTGCTTTACTTATTTTATTATTAAATTTAAATAACTAAATTTTAACCAAAGTTTGAGTGACCATAAGTTGCTCATTTTAACTCCAACTGAATCGATCCTTTCTCGAGATGGTTTGTTTTGAAATTCTCTTTCCAGTTGAATGCTTGGTAGAATTTATTCCACTTTATGTTTCTATTTTTCCTTTTTGAGAATTATTCTTATTAAAGGAAAAATCTTTATAAATATTTTCTCGAGGAGTTAATCTTGTTGTTGAACAAGACTACCCTACAACCTCTCTGGTGAAGGAAAGCTTCCTAAACACTTGCTTGCTATTCCATGTGATGGATCTTGGATTTTTCATGGTTTGTGCCATGTGTAAAAATGCATATCATTCTTTTATTTAAATGCTTGAGAAAAGAAAAGAAATGAAATTGTTACTTTCTTATTATGATTATGGCTCTGAATAAAGATTGGGAAACTTTTCATACCAAAACAGGAGCATTTCATATGTTGGCTTTGTATGGTTTTATTTTGAGAATTTTGTTGCTACGGTTATGTTGTTAAATATTAATGAGTTACTTTCTAGTTTACTTGTTGAGCATTTTGACTTGACGTTGTGATATTGTGTTGCTGGTAGTATTGTTGTTAAGTTTTTAGTGTGTTAAGCTTTAAATCTCTATCGGCTTGATCAAGTCATAAGTGCCACAAAACAGATTTTTATTTAATACAACCATGTGGTATGTTGGGAGATCCTAATAGGTGCTTAGGACACATATTCTTACTACGTTATACCTATAGGGAAAGTGGGGACTTGTGGAGATACTTGATCGGTCAAGTTGAATGCTTGATAGAATCACGAGGGGGCATTTGATATCATGAAAAAGATGATAAGAACCAATCTCTCTCCCTCCCTATTCCTCTCTCACCCTCTCTCTCTCTCTGTGTGTAAGGTGGTACGTCTCCAACTTATCTATAAGTTTTTATTGTTCCATGCTATTATAGTATCAATCTTGGATGTTTATTATGCAATTATATATCATTTTTTGGGACTAACCTATTAACCTAGTGCCTAGTGCCAGTTGTTGTTTTTTTGCTTGTTTTTGGCTTATCAGGAAATCGATACAAAATGGAGTCCAAATGCAACAAAACTTGTTGACGATTTTTTATGTACCAGAAGGGACCCTAGAAGCTTCGGGAGAAGACCTAAAGAGTCATGAGGGAGTGACAAGCCTGGCAGGCTTGTGGACCCCTTGTGGCACCTCTTAAACTAATTCCATCTCTATAAATTCCCAAATATTCCCAATACATGAGGGATCCACCCGAAACACTTTTTCCGCTGCCGCAAGCCTCTGTTCTTTCACGATCCCATATGGAGGCCTTCTTCGGTACTCTATCGGAGGGGGAATCGATCACGGAGGTCTTCTACATCAACCTTGCTTCCCATCCGATGATGCATGAGTAGTTTACCATAGACCCGCGGGTCCATAGCTAGTAGCTAGATGGCTTCTTCTCTCTCTTTGATCTTCAATACTATGTTCTCCTCGATGTTCTTGGATATCTATTTCATGTAATACTTTTTTTCTGTGTGTTTGTTGGGATCCGATGAATTGTGGGTTTATGATATATTATTCATGAATATTATTCGAGTCTTTTCTGAATTGTTATATGAATGATTGTTATAGCTTTGTATTTCTCCGATCTATCTGTTTGGTTTGGCCAAAAAAATGATTTATATTGCAATGGGAGAGGTGCTTTGTGATGGGAGAGGTGCTTTGTGACACGTATTTATATCATTTCCATTAAGGGTAAAAAGATGGGGTTTATTCATATTGATTGGGTTTACTTTGTCTACATCATGTCATCTTGCTTAAGGTGTTACTCTGTTTTTATTAACTTAACACCCTAGATGCATGCTGGATAGCGGTCGATGGGTGGAGTAATAGTAGTAGATGTAGGTAGAATTTGGCCTACTTGTCTCAGACGCGATGGCTATATACATGATCTTTGTTGGGAACGTAGCAGAAATTCAAAATTTTCCTACGTGTCACCAAGATCTATCTATGGAGAGACTAGCAACGAGGGGAAGGAGAGTGCATCTACATACCCTTGTAGATCGCTAAGCGGAAGCGTTCAAGTGAACGGGGTTGATGGAGTCGTACTCGTCGTGATTCAGATCACCGATGATCCTAGTGCCGAACGGACGGCACCTCCGCGTTCAACACACGTACAGCCCGGTGACGTCTCCCACGCCTTGATCCAGCAAGGAGAGAGGGAGAGGTTGAGGAAGACTCCATCCAGCAGCAGCACAACGGCGTGGTGGTGATGGAGGAGCGTGGCAATCCTGCAGGGCTTCGCCAAGCACCGCGGGAGAGGAGAAGAACTTGGGAGAGAGGGAGGGCTGCACCAAAGGCAA
>NC_053022.1:433832569-433847047 GCF_003073215.2 Triticum urartu | reverse complement strand
AGATGGAGATCATTATGAGGAACTCTCCAAAAAATGGATATAGACTGGAACCGCATCACGTGAAGCAGCACAACCTTTAGAGGAATAATCCCCAGTCGGGAAGCGCGCTGTACAGGAAAAATCACACTAGATGTGGTGTTCGCACGCCGGACAATTACAGGTAAGAAGAGTCACGTTCCACGTGGCCCCGTTCAGCAGTGGTTATCACGCTTTGCTAGGGCGGGAAGCATTCACAATCTTCCAAGCAATACCCCATTACGGGTACATGAAGCTCAAGATGCCCGGGCCTAACGGGATCATCACTCTCGCTAGTGATCCGGATGTAGCACTCCGCGCCGAAAACAAGACAGCCGCACTGGCCCTCGAGGCACTATCCGAAGCCCTAGCGCCGAGGAACTGACTGCGCTGCGCTCTCAGTGAATAGGGATGACGTGGTACTCGACAAAAGATCCAAGTCCACCTCCTTTAAACCCCCGGACGAAATAGTCAAATTCCAAGTCCATCCAACGGACCCCAACAAAAAAGCTTCCATCGGGGCACAGTTAAACCCTGATGTCGACACGCCGCACTGCGAGAGTTCCTACGAGAGAACTGGGACATTTTCGCCTGGCACCCTTCAGACATGCCAGGAATCCCACGCAGGCTGGCCGAGCACAGCTTAAATATCCAAACAGGATTCAAACCTGTCAAACAGGCTCTTCGGCGTTTTTCCGAACCTAAGAGACAGGCTATGGGAGAGGAGCTAGCAAAGCTATTGGAGGCCGGATTCATCAGAGATATAAAACATCCGGACTGGCTAGCAAACCTGGTGATGGTACCAAAGAAGGACAAATCCTGGCGCCTGTGTGTTGATTTTAAAGACCTTAACAAGGCTTGCCCAAAGGATCCCTTCCCCCTCCCCCGCATCGATCAAATTATCGATGCTACCGCAGGACACGATTCGTTGTGTTTCCTCGACGCATATTCTGGCTACCATCAAATCAAGATGGCAGAACCAGACCAAGCCGCAACGGCATTTATCACACCATACGGGCCATTCTGCTTCAACACGATGCCCTTCGGGCTCAAAAACGCCGGCGCAACATATCAGCGCATGATTCAGACATGTCTGGCAAGCCAGATCGGTAAAACAGTGGAGGCATACGTAGATGATGTGGTCGTCAAAACAAGACATGTTGAATCTCTAGTAGACGACTTGAGGCTCACATTTGATAATCTCCGAACATACGACATCAAGCTCAACCCGGAAAAATGCGTTTTCGGCGTCCAGCCGGAAAGCTCTTGGGCTTCATTGTATCCAATAGAGGAATTGAAGCAAATCCAGCCAAGATCCGAGCTCTTGTCACAATTGGATATCCCAAAGGACCTCAAACAAATACAAAAGTTAACCGGATGTGTGGCGGCTCTAAGCCGCTTTATCTCCCGCCTGGGAGAAAAGGCCCTTCCCCTTTACCGCCTCCTTCGGCGCACCGAACACTTCAAATGGACGGACGCAGCCACGGCCGGACTCGACGAAATAAAAGCCATACTGGCAACAAACCCAGTCCTGGCCGCGCCAAACACCGGCGAACCAATGCTATTGTACATCGCAGCAACACATCAGGTTGTAAGCGCAGTGCTCGTCGTCGAACGAGAAGCGGACGGACACAAATTCCCCCTTCAAAGCCGGTCTATTATGTGTCCACTGTCCTCACTCCCTGCAAATCACGGTACCCGCATTATCAAAAGATTGCGTACGCGGTATTCATGGCATCCCGGAAGCTACGACACTACTTTCAAGAGTGTTCAATAACAGTAGCCTCGGAAGTACCACTTAACGACATTTATAACAACCGTGACGCAATGGGCCGGATTGCGAAATGGGCCATCGAGCTCCTCCCGTTCGACATAACTTATAAGCCACGACGAGCCATCAAGTCACAAGTTTTGGCCGATTTTCGTCGCAGAATGGACGGAGGCCGAACTCCCTAAAGAGTACGGCACATATTCAAATTGGATCATGCATTTCGACGGCTCCAAATGTTGGCCGGACTGGGGGCTGGTGTCGTTTTGACGTCCCCCACAGGAGACACAGTTCAATACGTACTACAGATTGTACACGGACTCCAACAATGCAGCCGAATATGAGGCCCTTCTACATGGTCTCCGGATGGCAGTATCCATGGGCATCCAACGCCTAGAGGTGCGCGGGGACTCGAACCTCGCAATATCCCAAATAAATGGAGACTTCGATGCCAAGGATCCAAAAATGGCAGATCCGAAAATGTCAGCTCGGTTCGAGGGGCTTGAATTTCACCATATAGCCGGGAAAATAATCAGGCGGCAGATGTCCTGGCACGCATCGGCGCAAAACGCGATGTAGTCCCCCCCCCAACATCTTCTTGGAAAGGCTTTAAGCCATCCGTAGTATGGGAAGGGGAGCCGAACAATAACAGCCCGGACCCAACCGCACTGCCCGACACCGAACATTCTGACACAATCGGTGGCTCTGCCATTGAAGTAACACCTTCAGCCCACGTAATAATGGCCGTCATTGCCCCATGGACGGAACCATTCCTCGCCTACCTTACTAGGCAGGTACTCCCCGAGGACCAGAATGAGGCACGCTGCATAGTGCGGCGATCCAAAGCCTACAGAGTCCACGAGGGGGAGCTTTATAAGAAAAGCACTACCGGAGTCCTTCAAAGGTGCATCTCCGAAGAGGAGGGGCGGAATCTCCTGGCTGAAATCCATGCCGGACTCGGCGGTCATCACGCTGCAGCCGATCTCTGGTAAGCAAGGCCTTCCGTACAGGCTTTTATTGGCCGACGGCCCGGGCAGACGCTCAGGACTTAGTCCAGCGATGCACCGGTTGCCAGCTCTTTGCAAACCAAAGCCATATGCCACCCACCGCCCTCCAAACTATCCCCATCACTTGGCCCTTTGCGGTCTGGGGGCTTGATATGGTTGGACCCCTTAAAGGCGGAACCCACAAGCACAAATACCTACTCGTCATGGTGGATAAGTTCACCAAATGGATAGAAGCCAAGCCTGTTAAGACGGCTGAATCCGGGCCTGTGATAGACTTCATATCCGGGGTTGTACACCGTTACGGCGTCCCCACAGCATCATCACTGATAATGGCACGAACTTTACGGCCGACGAGGTAAAACTCTGGTGCAAAAACATGGGCATCAAGCTCGATTATGCTTCCGTCTATCACCCACAAACTAACGGCCAGGTCGAACGTGCAAATGGTCTTATCATGAGCGGCATCAAACCCAGATTAGTGCGGTCCCTCAAGGAATCTAACACACGTAGGGTAGAGGAGCTCGACTCCGTACTCTGGGGGCTGCGGACCACACCGAATTCGCACCACCGGATATACACCATTCTTCATGGTGTACGGCGCTGAGGCAGTTTTGCCTTGCGCAACATAATTCATGACTCACCTCGAGTGCGCATGTACGAAGAAAGAGAAGCCGAGCTCGATCGGCAGGACAGTTTGGACGCATTAGAGGAGGAGCGTGACGTGGCAAAAGCCCGTTCTCGCATTTTATCAACAGCAGGCTCGAAGATACCAAAGCAGAGAAGTATGGGCCAAAAATTACAACGTTGGCGAATTAGTTCTACGCCTGCCGGACAAGAAAATGGACAAACTCAAGCCCAAGTGAAGGTCCCTTCATCATCGACCAAGTCCTGACTGGTGGTGCGTACCGCCTGCGAAGTGCATCGGATAACCGACTCGAGCCGAACCCATGGAACGCAGCCCGCCCCGAAGATTCTATGCCTAGCGCCGGATCCTGTGTTCGTCTCCTTACTCTGTCCATTTTTTATATATACCTTCTGTCTTACATTTCTCTCCTTCTCTCTCTCTTTCCCTCTTATAGCCTTTAGAGGCTCACAAAGTGACGCGCTATCCGCGCTCAGCAAACCTGGGGGCTTCTTTCAACAGAAGCTTATTTCTACGGGCTTCACGCCCAACACATGTGTCAAACTTCCATGTGTACCTTTTATTCACCACTATATGCATCGATATGACTTAAGTTTTGGCCAAGCTGGGTTGCCTGGCTCCTGTGCTTACCCCTACGTTCCCGATTGTTCGGCTAGGTGGTAAAGGGAGCACCTCTGCGATTGTTACTGTCGGGTCAGCCGGACGTGTACCTCAGACTGGGTTGAAAGCCGAAAGCTAGCGTTCTTAAGAATATTCGGTCGTGAACTAAAGACGATCTTTTTATTTTTTCCCACGTGCCCCCAGATGTTTTCCTGCGTTTCTCTTCGCAGCATGGACATTGCACTTTTAGGGCATGCCTCCAGGGAAAGGACCCCCTAACCGAAACTATTCTCCCTGAAGATTGTTTCTTACTACCATGTAATATAAACATAACTAGTCGGGGCACTGTCTGTTCACGCCGTAATGACCCCTACGCCTGGTCTCCACGCATTCCCCGGTTCCTATATAACCGCATGGGAATTCGGACACACTCCGGACCGTCAGGTCCCGAGGCTGAAGCGAAAAGGTCGACCATGACAAATGATCTACAATCCGTCTAGAAGGCATTATAAATGTCAATTAAATTACATAGTCATTTTGACTGATTGTACTCCTCTTCAATACCATCTAACAGGTTGTTTAATTTACAGTCCCGCTGGGAATACTTTGCGGCCAACTCTACTTGGCCGTATACTAAGCTCACAGGGATCTCCTTCCCATCGGGCCCTACAGGACCAACCTCGGCCATATGGTTGGGGTCAGCCTATGAATACCGCGTCTTCACCATGGCCCAGGCCTCCCTAGCGCCTTGACGGCAGGCTGATATCTTCCACAACTGGAAGCGCCGCCGTGCTCCCCTCAGCTTCTCCGCAAGCTCTCCAAGACCTTCGGGTGTGGAGACGGATGGCCACAGGACCTGGGCGACGCCTCGCATCGCCTGCCGAACTCGATCGAGCAATTGCAAGAGCTCGGGAAGAAGGTCACCCATAGAACCGGGCATCTCCTCTGCAGGACGACCTATTAACATACCTACGGATCATTGCTCTGTTAATCAACGGCACCGCCGAACTTTCTTTAAAAGGTTCGTTCAAGCACTTACTAAATATGCCGCGCCGAAGCCGCTGATTCTCCTTCACGGAGTCTGACAGCTGGGCACGAACATCTTCTCCCCCATCAACCTTTAATCAGCACCCTCTCACCAGCCTTTAGTTGGCGTCGAGATGTTGCTTTCCGGATTCAATCCGGCGCCATCTGCAATTTTATTTGTCAGATTCACACAAAAGCCGTGCTTTCGCGCAATACTTATCTTTCGAAATGTATATTACCAGAGGGGCCTCCTTAGGCTCCCCTGCCGCGGCTAGTGCGGCCTCCAGTTGGGCTTTGCACTCTTCCAGCTCCTGGGACAGTAGGGAATTCTTTTCTGTAAGAACCTGCATATCAAATGATCCTTAAACCAGTTATTCTAACTGTTTCAAGTCTCGGGGGCTACTGCTACATATATATTTACCAAAATTTTCTTACCCGTATGTCTTTTACATATTGCTCCGTGGCTCTGGCTAGACCATTTTGAGCGGCACGGAGGTGCGCATCTCCCGAATTGAAGGCATCTAATGCCTCTTGGGAGAAGCAAGCGTCGCGAAGAATTGTCCGGCGACGCCTGTGGTTCATGGCACTTTCCACCTCTGAGTTGGTGGCAGATAACCCGTCCGCATCCTCCGTCGGAGGAACGTCTGGCACACGCCTT
Source organism: Triticum urartu (assembly GCF_003073215.2). Taxonomy (NCBI): domain Eukaryota; kingdom Viridiplantae; phylum Streptophyta; class Magnoliopsida; order Poales; family Poaceae; genus Triticum; species Triticum urartu. Next base: position 433,841,330 of record NC_053022.1, on the reverse strand, counting down.
GCGTTCGCTTCCGCCCCCGGACCAGGCTTTGGAGCCTGGCTGGTGGAGGCGCGATTAGCAGCCTCTCCGGATATAGTCCGGCGAGGTCTCTTTGTCCTGAAAAGGGCACGAGTGTCAAATGTGCCTCGAAGGTATAACAACTGGGATAAAGGGGGCGCCATACCTTTGATGCCTCGGTCCGGACTGCACCTCTTTTCTGGCCTACGGCCCCTGGTTGGTTTGTCGCCGCAGGTTCGGCCTTCTGCCTCAAAAACCTCCCCTGCAAAGTTCGGTTGCAATCAGGAAATTAAACACGCATGGATGGACCCCTGTCCGGGGTACAGGGACTTTGGTCTCAGGTACCTGGGGTGTTCGGATTAGCCCTGGGTAATTGGCCGTAATGGCCACCAAGGCGTTGTCCTCGCTCAATTGACGGAACACTCCATCAATCAGCTCCACAGATATGTCCGGATCCTCTTGAGAGGCCGGGTCGAGAGACCGTCCTGAGTCCTCGGGTTGTGGAGGCAGGTTGCTTATGTCCTTAACGGCCCGGCGCAGTTCCTGCGTTGAAGTCATCAGACTAAGTATAACAATGGGAACACTAAACGGATGAGCAAGTAAATGCGACCACTTACCCAGCTTGGGGGATTGTGCATAGAGAATCCACCCTGTGGGTTGACGCGGAGAAATTCCTCCTCTTCTCCCTTGTACAAAGTGGACAAGATCTTTAATAGAGCGGCAACTGAATCTGGCCCTTTACGGCCGTAGCGGGTGGCGTCGTCCTCCCCGTTGAAATCCCACATGGGGTGGCTTCTGTACTGAAGCGGCTGCACCCCCCGCATGATGCATTCGGCCATAACTCCGATCATGGTTAGTCCGGAATGGGCCAACAATCTTATTCGGCCCATGAGATAAACGATGTCCCTGTCACTTTCCCTTTGAGGGCTCCATGGACGCCAGCTTAGGCGTTTCTTTAAAGGAGCACTATCAACTCTGGGAGGCCGATCCGGACAGGATCCGGCAGCGGGACGTCTTCTATATAGAACCATTCCGAGGGCCAGTCTTCGGACGCCTTCTTTGGGGTTCCGGACAGATATCCGGTCCCGATGATGTGCCATACTTTGGCTCCGCCCACTTGATACATTGACCCTTTCTTGGAACGGGGCACGAGGCAAAATAGCTCCTTCCACAGTCCGAAATGAGCTTCAATACCCAAGAACAGCTCACAGAGGGCTACAAAGCCCGCGATATGCAATACTGAGGCAGGCGTGAGATGATGTAGCTGGAGGCCGTAGAACTCCAGCAGCTCCCGTAGAAACGGGTGGATGGGAAATCCGAGCCCCCTTATTAAGTAAGGAACAAGGCACACCCGTTCTCCTTTGGATGAATTAGGGGCATTCTCTGCTTGCTCTCCGCCATTGTAGACGGCAAGACCGACTCGGACCGGGACCATATAGGCCGGGAGGAGAAATCCCTTGGTCTGAAGCGTCACTAGCTCGCTATGCAGAGTAGAACATCTCTCCCAATATCCAGGCTTAGGGCTAGAAGGGAGAGAGGAGGAGTTGCGGCGGCTGGCCCATGGTGGAATGGACCTTTGTCGGATGCGCTCTGATGAACACTCGTGGAGGGGAGAAGGTGTGGATTGGATCTAAATCCTCGTCCCCTTAAAAAGGGCAACTCATTTCACGGCTAGGGGTGTGAACGTAAAAACACTCAGACTTTTCATATTCGTTTGACACGTGGAAAAGCGGCCATTATTGGGCGTAGAAGCCAAGGAGCGCAACATCTACAAGAAACCGGACTTTATTCAAACAGGTACACGGAATTTGGAGGAGAACCCGCCTTGCAATGCCGAAGACAATCTGCGCGCCGGACTCATCGTCATTGAAGCCTGGTTCGGGGGCTACTGAGGGAGTCCTGGATTAGGGGGTGTTCGGATAGCCGAACTATACCTTCAGCCGGACTCCTGGACTATGAAGATACAAGATTGAAGACTCCGTCCCGTGTCCGGAAGGGACTTTCCTTGGCGTGGAAGGCAAGCTTGGCGATACGGATGTTCAGATCTCCTACCATTGTAACCGACTTTATGTAACCCTAACCCTCTCCGGTGTCTATATAACTGGAGGGTTCTAGTCCGTAGGACAACATACACATCAACAATCATACCATAGGCTAGCTTCTAGGGTTTAGCCTCTCTGATCTCGTGGTAGATCAACTCTTGTAATACCCATATCATCAATATTAATCAAGCAGGACATAGGGTTTTACCTCCATCGAGAGGGCCCGAACCTGGGTAAAACTTTGTGTCCCCTGCCTCTTGTTACCATCCGGCCTAGACGCACAGTTCGGGACCCCCTACCCGAGATCCACCGGTTTTGACACCGACAATCCCCGAGTCGGCATAGCCGGACCTCTTAAGATCAGAAACACTGTAAAACCAACCGTGGATAGGCGGACCACTAGATGTCGAACCCCAATTTCATATCGTACATCTGTCGGAAAGAAATCCTAAGAGCTACCTGAATTCCCACTTATAAACTCCCAAAATTTTCCGGTTATGCAATCAGGTGTTGGGGATACAGGGGACCCATAATATCTCACCCAAAACTAGCGAATCCTACATCCAGCTGTATCCATCCTTCAACACATAACCAAGAAACCTTCAGAAATCATTTACCTCAACCTTCGAAAAGCATCCGTTATACGAGTTATGGCAATACTTCCGAACTCCCGCCCCAGTACTGGGTGGCGTCGAGGTTATCTCACCAACAACTGCATAAAAGAGATTTTCGATGTCGGCGAACTCAGGTATTCCAGAACTGCAACGATAAAATTGTGATGACAACACCTCGGAGCTCAACTCCCCAGGACACTGCCACAACCCCTAAATGACAGGAGGCACCAAGAACAATGTTCTCGTCACAAAACCATCGGAACGATTCCAAGATACCCGCGTGATCCTAAATTTTTTTAGTTAAATTTGAGAAGAGAAGAGTCAAAACTCTACGTCAGGATACCTCACCAGAGCGACGAAGGGACTAAGGAGTAAAAGAATTCCTAACTCTCCGATATATATAATCCTAAATGACTCAACACATTTTTCTATACTCAACAACGCCAATGATTCGATCAAGTAGGGGGCTCCTAAGGTCGGGGAAGGCTCTGATTACCAACTTGTAACGCCCTCGATGCGGCTATATCTCCCATCTGTCGAAGTACGACTTAGAGGCATAACTGCATTGAAAGCAATGTCGCAAGTGAGGTAATCTTCACACAACCCATGTAATACATAAGGGAAAGAGATACATAGTTGGCTTACAATCGCCACTTCACACAATTACATGAATAAAGCATTACATCACCAAATACATACAAGGTCCGACTACGGAACCAAAATAAAAGAAGACTACCCCAAAATGCTAACACAGATCCCCGACTCGTCCCAACTGGGCTCCACTACTGATCAACCTAGAAAACGGAAACAACATAATGAAACATGATCTTCATCGAGCTCCTCTTGAGCTCGGTTGCACACCTGCACAGTATCATCGGCACCTGCAAGCTGGTTTTGGAAGTATCTGTGAGTCACGGGGATCTTAGCAATCTCACACCCTCGCGATCAAGACTATTTAAGCTTATAGGAAGGGTAAAGGTATGATGTTGGAGCTGCAAGCAGCGACTAGCATAATGGTGGCTAACATACGCAAATGAGCGCAAGAAGAGGAGGCAAAAAGCACGGTCGAAAAACTATGATCAAGAAGTGATTCCTAGAACAACCTAACGTCAAGCCATAACTCCAACCATCGTTCACTTCCCGGACTCCGCCGAGAAGAGACCATCCACCGGTTTTACACACGCGGTTGATTGTATTTTAATTAAGATCAACTTCAAGGTTTTCTACAACCAGAACATTAACAAATTCCCAATCTGCCCATAACCGCGGGCAACGCTTTCGAAAAGATTCAAATCCCTGCAGGGTGTCCCAACTTAGCCCATCACAAGCTCTTCACAGTCAACGAAGGATATTTCCTTCTCCCAAGACAATTCGATCAAGACTCGGCATCCCGGTCACAAGACGATCCTCGATAATGGTAAAACAAGTCCAACAAAACCGCCCAATGCGCCGACATCCTGATGGGAGCTGCACATATCTCGTTCTCAGGGCACACCGGATGAAGCATCTGTACAACTAAAACCAGCCCTCAAGTTTCCCCGAGGTGGCGCTCGCAAGGGCTCTATGTTGGACCAACACTTAGACAAGCACTGGCCCGGGGGGGTTAAAATAAAGATGACCCTCGGGATGCGCGACTCCCAAGGGAAAAAGGCTAGGTGGCGAATGGTAAAACCAAGGTTGGGCCTTGCTGGAGGAGTTTTATTCAAGCGAACTGTCAAGGGGTTCCCATTATAACCCAACCGTGTAAGGAACGCAAAATCCGGGAACATAACACCGATATGACGGAAACTAGGGCGGCAAGAGTGGAACAAAACACCAGGCATAAGGCCGAGCCTTCCACCCTTTACCAAGTATATAGATGCATTAATTAAATAAGAGATATTGTGATATCCCAACAAAATATCCATGTTCCAACAAGGAACAAACTCCAATCTTCACCTACAACTAACAACGCTATAAGAGGGGCTGAGCAAAGCGGTAACATAGCCAAACAATGGTTTGCTAGGACAAGGTGGGTTAGAGGCTTGGTTCAACAATATGGGAGGCATGATAAGTGAGTGGTAGGCATCGTACCATAGGCATAGCAAAAGAGCGAGCAACTAGCAAGCAAAGATAGAAGTGATTTCGAGGGTATGGTCATCTAGCCTGAGATCCCGCAAGGAAGAAGAACGAGTCCATGAAGAAGACAAACGGACGTAGCTAGCGGATCCTCACAAACGCATCGTTACCGAATTACCGAGAAGAAGTACACCGGAAAGAAAGCAAACAACATAGTAAACAATCATCACATAAGCATGGCACGATGCACAAAAAAGTATGATGCATGTCCGGTTTAATGGGGCATGGCATGGCAAAATGTACAAACAACCCTACAAATTAAGTGGAGCTCAACATGCAACCCTGTTGCATATTGACGAAACACGACGTTCAAGTTATTTAGTTTGATCTCGTTTATGTACCCAACAATATTAAATGTTGTTAACCATGGCAAGAGGGTGAAGCAAAAGTAAACTAAACCTTTAGGCATGTTTAAATGAGGCCGGAAATAACAAAAAACAATTCCGGTAAAACCCCATATGCATATTATAAGGTTTGGTACTGTTCTGCCCTAAACACAATTTTAGAGTTATTAATCATGCTAGATGAGTGCATCATGTTAAACTAGGCATTTTTCCACCCCATTTACATATAAAGTTTATTAAATTCCGAGTTACGGTTATTTAGTTATGAAATAAATCATTTTAGCATGGCATAGGAGCAAATTTAACCAAACAACATTTTAAACATTTTAAACATGGATGAAAGTTGCAAATAATTAACCTACACATAATTCTAAGCATTTTTCATATATAATTCATTTTAATCCGATGCACCAATTGAGAGTTATTATATGCATGTTGTCTAGGGGGTTTCCTGCAAAACTGCTGTCTCTGGAAAATTAGCTAAAACGTTCTGCAAAAAAAACACCTCTCGGGCCAAATCTGGTGCACTGCTGGGCTGAACAGAGAGGAGGGACTGGAGCTATGCTCACATTGGGCCACTGGGCCAGAAGCGGCGAAGCGGTGACGGGCCAAGGGGAGGCACCGCTGGGCCTTGGCGGCAGAGGGAGCTGGGCCGCCGCGTTGGACCTCGTAGGCAGAGCGAAGCGGAGGCAGCGCGATCGGGCACGGCGTCTCTGACCGACAAGAAGCATGTTCAGTGCAGGGGCGAGGCAGGGGAATTGGCCGGCGACGCAGGTGGGCAACGACGAGGTCGCCGGTGGCCGGGGACGAGGCCTAGCTGCCGGGATCCGGCTGGAACGAGCAAGTGTGGTGGAGTGCCAGTCGGATCTGGTGGTGGAAGCCGACAGGTGGCTGGCGCGGCCGCATGCGAGGAGGTCAACGCGAGGCCGGAGGTGACGAGGGACTTGGCGCGGGGCGACGGCTTGGCGCGTAGAGGAGGCCAGCGGGAGGAAGAGCAGCTCGGGCGCGCTCGGGGTCGAGCTCGTGCGTGAAGTCCTCGGCCACGGGAAGCTGGGTATGTCACAGGCTCGGGGAGGCATTGGGCGAGCTCCATCTCGTTGCAGGGGATGCAGGGGTGGCAGGGACTAGGCGACCTTGATGCAGGGGAGAGGTGGAGGCGTGGATTCGGTGAGGCGGCGGAGTTCCTTCGGCGGCCATGGCGCCTGGGTGCTCCCTGTTGCAGCAGTACGAGAGAAAGAGAGAGATGAGAGAGGGGAAAATGGGAGGAGCAAGGGAAGAACGAAGCAGAGAGGAAGGGAGGCGCTCATCTCTTCCATGGAGCTCGGCTCGGGGACGAGGCCCTCGGCTGGCTCGGGCGATGGGTGATGCGGAGGCATTCGTCTGCGGGGTGGATCTGGTTGGTGGAGGTTTTGGATCGAGAGAGATGCAGGGATTGGTTCGGCGTGGAATCCGAGGAAGTGAGTGGCGCGGTGGGATGGATCCCTAGGAATTAGGGATTTGGTCTAGGTTAGGCTAATATATATAGCAAGTGGGTTTGGTTAGGGGCTATATCGTCCTTCGATCGCAATCGGACGATCGCGAATAAAATAGCTAGGGGTTCCAAATAAGAAAACGGTGACGTTTGTAGATGTTTGGGGATAATCCGGACACAACGGTAACGACTGTCCGGGTCGGGTCCGGGACAACTTTCGGGCGCGCGCGCGAGGAGGGCCGGGGCTGATGAGAGAGGTTAGGTTGGGCCTGGCGGTAGGTAGTGGGCTGTGTAGACGGTCTCGAGCTGAGAGAAGAGAAGAGAGGGAGGCCCGGCGACTGTTTTCGGAGACCGAAAACGTTCCGACGTTAGACCCGGCTATATTGTCGCTATAGTTATCCGTTGGGGCGTCAAACGGACTCCAAATGCGATGAAACTTGACAGGCAGTCTATCTACACTATAATAAGACCACACGCCAACTTTCATCCCATTCTGAGAACATTTCCCGGCCACCTATAAAATAATATTTCGGACATGCCGTGGGCGCATGTGAGTGTGTCTGAGCTCAAAACGGACAACGGACGGAACTGGGGAAACCCGAACGGATGCATGTTGTGAAAACAAGATGATGCAATGCACATGATGACAAGACAAGATGCAACACACAAACAAATGACAAGGAAACAACAATGAATACCTGGAAGACACCTGGCGTATCGGTCTCGGGGTGTTACACCCACGTACCCCCAAACGATCAGATACAGAGCCAAAAACCTAATTCCACCGCCGCAACTTTCTGTATCCACGAGATCCCATCTTGGGGCCTGTTCCGGAGCTCCGCCGGAGGGGGCATCGATCACGGAGGGCTTCTACATCAACATCCAAGCCCCTCCAATGAAGTGTGAGTAGTTTACTTCAGACCTATGGGTCCATAGCTAGTAGCTAGATGGCTTCTTCTCTCTTTTTGGATCTCAATACAATGTTCTCCCCCTCTCTCGTGGAGATCTATTCGATGTAATCTTCTTTTTGCGGTGTGTTTGTTGAGACCGATGAATTGTGGGTTTATGATCAAGTCTATCTATGAATAATATTTGAATCTTCTCTGAATTCTTCTATGTATGATTGGTTATCTTTGCAAGTCTCTTCGATTTATCAGTTTGGTTTGGCCTACTAGATTGGTTGTTCTTGCCATGGGAGAAGTGCTTAGCTTTGGGTTCGATCTTGCGGTGTCCTTTCCCAGTGACAGAAGGGGCAGCAAGGCACGTATTGTATCATTGCCATCGAGGATAACAAGATGGTTTTTTTATCATATTGTATGAAACTATCCCTCTACATCATGTCATCTTGCTTAAGGCGTTACTCTGTTTTTAACTTAATACTCTAGATGCATGCTGGATAGCGGTCGATGAGTGGAGTAATAGTAGTAGATGCAGAATCGTTTCGGTCTACTAGTCTCGGATGTGATGCCTATATACATGATCATACCTAGATATTCTCATAATTATGCTCAATTCTGTCAATTTCTCAACAGTAATTTGTTCACCCACCGTAGAATACTTATGCTCTTGAGAGAAGCCACTAGTGAAACCTATGGCCCCCGGGTCTCTTTCTCATCATATCAATCTCCATCACTTAATTATTGCTTTGCTTTTACTTTATTTACTTTGCATCTCTATACCAAAAATACCAAAAATATTATTTATCATCTCTATCAGATCTCACTTTCGTAAGTGACCGTGAAGGGATTGACAACCCCTAAGCGCGTTGGTTGAGTTGAGCTATTGTTTTGTGTAGGGACGAGGGACTCGAGCGTAGCCTCCTACTAGATTGATACCTTGGTTCTCAAAAACTGAGGGAAATACTTACGCTACTCTGCTGCATCATCCCTTCCTCTTCGGGGAAATCCAACGCAGTGCTCAAGAGGTAGCAAGAAGAATTTCTGGCGCCGTTGCCTGGGAGTCTGCGCAAAAGTCAACATACCAAGTACCCATCACAATCCCTATCTCCTGCATTACATTATTTGCCTTTTGCCTCTCGTTTTCCTCTCCCCCCAATTCACCCTTGCCGTTTTATTCGCCCTCTCTCTCTCTCTATCCCCCCCTCTCTCTATTTTCCTCTTTTGCCCGTTTGCTATTTGTTTGCTCGTGTGTTGGATTGCTTGTTTGTCGTGATGG